>NC_069502.1:365492403-365782403 GCF_027579735.1 Bombina bombina
ACTCTCACAAACTGTCTGAAAGAGATCGATCATTAGTACTGACTGACCACGATGTTTGCTTTGCCTCTCTGCAGACTGCAGTGCTCACTCAGGACAGTCAGTCAGACCAGTGCTGCACTGCTGCTCTGCTTTTTTGCTGCCATTGCTGGCCTGCTGTGATGCCTGCGTGCGGGGTGCCTGCTGGCTGCCTGCCCAGTGCCCACTGCCAGTGCCCATTGCCAAATAAAAAAATAAAATTACCAATAGTAACTTAAACTTACTTACTAGTACTACTACTCAGTCTCTCAGACTCTAGTAAGTTGCTGCCGGCCGGCCGCCCACCTTCCTGAAATTCGTCTCACAGTCACTCACTCTATAGACTCTACAGTCTCTCTCTCGAGTCAGGTGAGGTGAGGTCTCGCATCTCGACTCACTCAGCTCTCTGTCTCTTCAGACTCAGACTGCTCCCACAGTCAACGTCGTCTGCACCCCACGTGCCGTAGCCGCCCGCCCGCTGATACACAGTACACTGAGTGACTGACAGTGACTGATGATGTTGACGCAACGCACGCAGCCACTCTGAGGCTCACTCCACATAATGTTGTCACATCATGGTGCTGGTAGCGGGCAGCTGGGTAGGCCGGCAGCAGGGGTTAACAGTACACAACAATATAAAAATTTATTAGAAAGAAGTTGAACAGACGTTACTTACTACTTAGTAATAAAAATAATACCTTACACGGATCGGATGCTGTTTGCAAGAAGATATTAGAGCAATAGCAATAATATAAAGCAGCCATGCCACCAGCCCAGCTGAGCTGCCGGCCGGCGGCCCACCGGGATTTTTCCCGGTATCCCGGCTGCCCAATCCGGCCCTGAATCTGAGGGTTGATGTAACATGCATTTAATCTGTGGGATGATGTTGCATGCATTTAATCTGAGGGTTTATGTAACATGCATTTAATCTGAGGGTTGATGTAACATGCATTTAATCTGTGGGATGATGTTGCATGCATTTAATCTGAGAGTTGATGTACCATGCATTTGATCTGTGGGATGATGTGGCATGCATTTAATCTGAGGGCTGATGTAATATGCACTTAATCTGAGGGCTGATGTAACATGCATTTAATCTGAGAGTTGATGTACCATGCATTTAATCTGTGGGATGATGTGGCATGCATTTAATCTGAGGGCTGATGTAACATGCATTTAATCTGAAGGATGATGTGTCATGCATTTAATCTGAGGGCTGATGTAACATGCATTTAATCTGAGGGCTGATGTAACATGCATTTAATCTGAGGGATGATGTGGCATGCATTTAATCTGAGGGCTGATGTAACATGCATTTAATCTGAGGTCTGATGTAACATGCCTTTAATCTGAGGGATGATGTGGCATGCATTTAATCTGACATCTAATGTGGAATGAATTTAATCTGAAGGCTGATGTGGCATGCATTTAATCTAACATCTGATGTGGAATGAATTTAATCTGAAGGCTGATGTGGCATGCATTTAATCTGACATCTGATGTGGAATGAATTTAATCTGAAGGCTGATGTGGCATGCATTTAATCTGAGGGCTGATGTGGCATGCATTTAATCTGAGGGCTGATGTGGCATGCATTTAATCTGAGAGCTGATGTGGCATGCATTTAATCTGAGGGCTGATGTGGCATGCATTTAATCTGAGGGATGATGTGGCATGCATTTAATCTGAGGGCTGATGTGGCATGCATTTAATCTGAGGGATGATGTGGCATGCATTTAATCTGGGGACTGTTTAAAAAAAAAAAATACAAACAGTGACTGAAAAAGCAGGTAACTGCTGGTTTAATTTGGAACTTGCTTTAAACCAACCTAAAACCATAACAATTACTTTAATGCAAAGCTACTCTGTATTACACCCTTAGATGATCTCTAAGGGGATATAATGAAAGCTAGTTGGAGAAAACATATATATTATTGTGCAAATGCAGTTGCTAATAAAATAAATTATGCAAATATGAAAGGAATAAAGAAAAATTCTCAATTACACCTTTGCTGTGTACAATGGTAAATCAATTCATCATTTTCCTTTCATAAAAAGAAAATATTAAGACAATGAAAATATTGTATGCATTTCCCTCTAATGGCAGTGAGGGTCCACGAAAACATTCACAACCTATGGGAAATACTTCAACTGGCCACCAGGAGGAGGCAAAGACACCCCAAACTGAACATAGAAATATCCCTCACACTTCCCCTACCCTCCCAGTAGTTCTTTACCTCTTGTTGTGGAGCTTGGCAAAGAGAGGTGCTTTGCTGAAGATTCTGATTTCTTTGTTCCTCAATGATTTGTTTCCTGCAAAAGAGGACAGGGGAGCTGTAATCTGACATCTGATGTGGCATGCATTTAATGTGACATCTGATGTGGCATGCATTTAATGTGACATCTGATGTGGCATGCATTTAATGTGACATCTGATGTGGCATGCATTTAATCTGACATCTGATGTAACATGCATTTAATCTGTGGGATGATGTTGCATGCATTTAATCTGAGGTCTTATGTAACATGCATTTAATCTGAGGGCTGATGTAACATGCATTTAATCTGTAACATGTATTTAATCTGAGGGTTGATGTAACATGCATTTAATCTGAGGGCTGATGTAACATGCATTTAATCTGAGGGCTGATGTAACATGCATTTAATCTGAGGGATGATATGGTATGCATTTAATCTGACAGCTGATGTGGCATGCATTTAATCTGACAGCTGATGTGGCATGCATTTAATCTGAGGTCTGATGTGGCATGCATTTAATCTGACATTTGATGTAACATGCATTTAATCTGTGGGATGATGGGGCATGCATTTAATCTGTGTGATGTAACATACATTTAATGTGAGGGTTGATGTAACATGCATTTAATCTGTGGGATGATGGGGCATGCATTCAATCTGTGTGATGTAACATGCATTTAATCTGAGGGATGATATGGCATGCATTTAATCTGACATTTGATGTAACATGCATTTAATCTGTGGGATGATGGGGCATGCATTTAATCTGTGTGATGTAACATACATTTAATGTGAGGGTTGATGTAACATGCATTTAATCTGTGGGATGATGGGGCATGCATTCAATCTGTGTGATGTAACATGCATTTAATCTGAGGGCTGATGTGGCATGCATTTAATCTGACATTTGATGTGGCATGCATTTAATCTGAGGGCTGATGTGGCATGCATTTAATCTGAGGGATGATGTGGCATGGATTTAATCTGAGGGATGATGTGGCATGCATTTAATCTGAGGGATGATGTGGCATGCATTTAATCTGAGGGATGATGTGGCATGCATTTAATCTGAGGGCTGATGTAACATACATTTAATCTGAGGGTTGATGTAACATACATTTAATCTGAGGGTTGATGTAACATGCATTTAATCTGAGGGTTGATGTAACATGCATTTAATCTGTGTGATGATGGGGCAGGCATTTAATCTGTGTGATGTAACATACATTTAATCTGAGGGTTGATGCAACATACATTTAATCTGAGATCTGATGTAACATGCATTTAATCTGAGGCATGATATGGCATGCATTTAATCTGATATCTGATGTGGCATGCATTTAATCTGAGGTCTGATGTGGCATGCATTTAAAGGGACATGAAACCCACATTTTTTCTTTCATGATTTAGAAAGAGAATGTATTTTAAACATCTTTTCTAATTTACTTCTATTATCTAATTTGTTTTATTCTCTTGATATTCGTTGCTGAAAAGCATATCTAGATATGCTCAGTAGCTGCTGATTGGTTGCTGCACATAGACGCCTCATGTGATTGGCTTACCCATGTGCATTGCTTTTTCTTCAATTAAGGATATCTAAAAAATGAAGCAAAATAAATAATAGAAGTAAATTGTAATGTTGTTTAAATTTGTATGTTCTATCTAAATCATGAAAGAAAGATTTTGGGTTTAGTGGCCCTTTAATCTGAGAGATGATGTTGCATGCATTTAATCTGAGGGCTGATGTGGCATGCATTTAATGTGAGGGTTTATGTGGCATGCATTTAATCTGACATCTGATGTGTCATGCATTTAATTTGAGGGCTGATGTGGCATGCATTTAATCTGAGGGGTGATGTGGCATGCATTTAATCTGAGGGCTGATGTGGCATGCATTTAATCTGAGGGCTGATGTGGCATGCATTTAATCTGAGGGGTGATGTGGCATGCATTTAATCTGAGGGCTGATGTGGCATGCATTTAATCTGAGGGCTGATGTGGCATGCATTTAATCTGAGGGCTGATGTGGCATGCATTTAATTTGAGGGATGATGTGGCATGCATTTAATCTGAGGGCTGATGTGGCATGCATTTAATCTAAGGGATGATGTGGCATGCATTTAATCTGGGGGCTGAAAAGGCAGGTAACTGTTGGTTTAATTTGGAACTTGTTTTAAACTGACCTAAAACCATAACAATTACTTTAATGCAAAATTACTCTGTATTACACCCTTAGATTATCTCTAAGGGGATATAATGAAAGCTAGTTGGAGAAAAAAAATATATTATTGTGCAAATTACATAAAGAAAACTTTAAAATGGAGTTGCTAATAAACAGCTAGATTACGAGTTGTGCATTATGACTCAAATATCATCGTTATGGGCCATAACGCTTCATTTTCCCTAACGCTGCTATTACAAGTTTCCGTAGTGCCACAAATATCACCATCTACGCTCAAATACCTAACGCTCAACCAGACCCAGTAGTTAAGGATATACCGATAACAAAAACATCCACGAATCACTTTAAAAACATTACACAAAGTGCACTTTCACTCATACAAACACTGTACAATATTTCATTTTTAAAATAAAATTTTACATGTCAAAATATAACAGATCAAAGTTACGAGATCTCGGGTGTTTGAAAAAAAAATGCACGCAAACCCATTTTACATTGACTTACATAGATATACGGGAACATACACTTATCTAGCTACATCTAACTACAAATATTATCACATATATACACAAATCAATACATACAAACAATATACAGCACATTACGTACACAAAACATTAGTTGATTATGAAATTAACACGATTCAGCTACTTTTTTACAGACGTCACTCACTTTACACTCAACACAAGTGTTGGGTTTTATTTCTCTTGAAAATTCTCTCCTCCATTGACTGACTTCTATGGGGAATACGAGCTTGTGCACACGACTGACAGATTTACCTAACAAACGCAAAATGTTTAGACTTTCAAACTCGTAATACCAGCGTTAGAATTGTGGCGCTAATTCATTCATTCTTGCGTTGGTCCCGCTATGACAAATAGATCAAGAAATTACTATTTCCCTATGGAGTTATGGGTTTTACTTGTGTGAACATCACTACAACATCAAATTCTTTCACGAAATTACATCACATCAACTATAAATCACCATCAATTCTATCATCACCAATACGAAATCGGTTTCCAAAATTAAATCATATTTAAACAAACAGAAAAAATATTTTTTAATATTTCATTATTCACAAACAGTAGCCAATTGTAAACACGTCTCATTTACTTCTATTATAGCATTTCAACTCATATGCTTGGATGAACAGCATATCTACATAGGCTCACCAGATGATGATTGATGGATGCACATACATGCCTTTTGGCATTGACTCATACATGTGCATTGATATTCAGTCAAAAAAACAGATATAAACAATGAACACATTTACATCATACAACTACATTGGAAGGTTGTTTAACATTGGTTTCTCTCTCGGAATCACGAAACAGAAATGATGGATTTAGTGTCCCCTTAACATCACGATTTACTCATAATATACCATTAGGAATTACATACAATAATAACATATCATTAGAAAATATTAGAGCTGTCGCTTTTTTGGAAGGAACAACAATGCTATACTGCTTTATATAAATCAGACTATGTGGGAGAGAATCACAATACATACATAGATGTACATAACACACATCACACAACAGCAAAGCACACATTTATCTTTTTAATCATCACACAATAAGAATGTTGCAAAATACAACAGAACGAAGATTTGCAAACTAGACAGGCATGTTGCTAATATGATTACATCATTTTAATCTTCAACCATACAGATAACAGCATTAGGACTGTACTGCCCCTTTCAGCAGTTTCTCAGTCAATACTACATATACGTAAACAAGAGGGTTAGAAGATCTTCATTATTATTGAGATTTCAATGGGACACGTAAAATATTCACTTATATATAGAATATTATAGATGTCGGCCGTTACTTTATCGTTTGTCAACAATATTGCAGCAACATTGATCGATCAGATTCTATGCCATGTCTATGCACACATTATTCACAAGTATGCACTTTCATTCATGTTAGCGTGGACTTGTGGTTTTTAATATAAGATTGTGTTTACTAAGTATTTATTACGCATATAAACAAACATTACAAAGGTGCACTGTATATGTTACATTTTACACTTTCACATTACGATTCATTGTGGGGGGAAGTGTATACAATCAGCAATCATTACGAACACGCTACCGTTGGACATTTTGCACTATAAATCCCCCAAACAACATGGCCAAAGCGTCCCTTGTGATCAACATTGTATCAAATCGCTTTTGTGTTTTTGCATACCTTGTTTCTCCTTGTGTGTTTGCTCTGCTGTTTAGCTTTGTGCTGCTTGGCTTGGCAAATATGGATGATCCCCAGTTAGTTGGTGCAGGTGCTGTTGCACGAATTGTGTACAACAGAATCAGGCGTGCTCGGTGTCTCCAAGAGAGGCGTAGGAGTCGTCTGATCAGAGGTCCTCCTGTTCACAGGGTGAGGCCCACCTTGGATAACATGAGCGACTTTGAGGTTAATGACAAGTATAGGCTCAATCGAGAGCAACTCATGGGCCTTTACAAAGTACTTAAACCTCATCAGGTGCCCCGTAAACGTATGCGGACTGCAATCTCTGGCATGACCAAGATGCTAAGTTGCATACATGTCCTGGCCTCCGGAAGTTTTCAATTCAGAGAGGGGTACATGCATGGGCTGTCTCAGGGTACCTTCTCTGTGGTTTTTGACAATTTTCTGGACGCCATGGTACGAGTTTGTAAGCTTTACATAGGATTCTCTCAAAATTATGGCAATTGGAGGAGCCTGAAGAGGGAATTCTATGCAATATCTCAAATGCCTAATGTGTTGGGAGCAATAGATTGCACCCACATTGCGCTGCGTGCTCCAGCAGATGACTAACCCTTTCCGAAATCGTGAACACTTTCATAGTCTCAACGTGCGTTTCATTTGCCACTCACGGATGCGGATTATGAATGTGTGCGTGAATTTCGGCGGGGCTTGTCATGATGCCCATATCCTCAGGCAGTCCTCACTCTGGCAGCAGTTTGAGGACAGACAGTTTCCCCATGGGTGGCTCGTTGGTGAGTACTTGTGCACAGCATGGTTCAGAATTTAGACAATTGCCACTGTAATGTTCAAAAACAGTTGTGTTTGTGTAATGTGCAAAATGTGTAGCTATACGATGCACTTTAACCATTTAATTGTCTCTTTCAGCAAATGTCTAGTTTTAGCTCCCAACAGATATGTAGCATGTCCTAGCTTAAATGTGCAGCTATAGGATGCAATTTAACCATTTATTTATCTTTCAGCAATATGTCTAGTTTTAGTTCCAAACAGATATGTAGCATGTCCTAGCTTAAATGTGCAGCTATAGGACAAAATTTAACCATTTCTTTCTCATTCAGCAAATGTCTAGTTTATGCGAAAAACGCCTATGTAACATGTCCTAGCTTAAATGGGCAGATATAGGATGCGATTTAACCATTTATTTATCTTTCAGCAATATGTCTAGTTTTAGCTCCCAACAGATATGTAGCATGTCCTAGCTTAAATGTGCAGCTATAGGATGCAATTTAACCATTTCTTTCTTTTTCAGCAAATGTTTCCTTTATGCGATTTTCTTTTTCAGCAAATGTTTCCTTTATGCGATTTTCGTGTACACAAATGCATTGTATCTTATTGAAATGTATTTTAATATAATAATTTTTTCGATATTTGACATTTTGTTATGTTCATTATTTAACTTCGGACGCAAATTTCAGCGGGGCTTGTCATGATGTCCGTATCCACAGACACTTTCACCATAAGTGGCTCGTTGGTGAGTACTTGTGCACAGCACGGTTCAGAATTTAGACCAGCGGTTCCCAACCTTTTTTCTCTCCTGCACCCCTTGATTAGGCTTTTCATTTATGAGTACCCCCTCTCTTCATTACCCCCACCCATCCCTCAAAATAAAGGAAGTAGTTTTTTATAGGGGAGGTAAGCTATACCTGAATGGCATACGACTGTCTGTGTATCAACAGGATTAAAGTTTAGATCTCATTCTCAGGAGGAGCCCTGTTGTGTGACTGGCTAAACAAGGCCCTGGGGGGGGAGTCAAAGTGTAATGATCATAAAAATAAATATTTAAATTTGTGAGATCAGATCGATATTAACCACCCAGCCACTATGGACGTTTTTAGTTGGAAGTGAAGCAATCTGCATCAAGCAAGCACTAGCAGCAGTAGTTTACTTACCGGCACTGACTATAACTTATTTGGGGTTGCAGACCCGCCTCACCTGTGTGACTCGCAACCTCCACGGCTCTATCACACATGTCCACGCAGCTATGCTGCTGTAGTGCCACTTCTATTTGAGCACTTGCAGTCAAAATTGTGTGCATGGGACAGAGGTGGGTGGAGCAGGAGGCTAAAGCTGTCTGGTGACACAGGGTGATCATTAATATGTGGACCGGCGTAATCCACACCCGGTCCACATATTTCAGGTGCAGGGGCTCCCATCTGCCTATATGCCAGGCCAGGACTTCATTTGTCACTTTCTGGCTAAATGTTCCTTCCTTCCACAGTTCCACAATGCTTATTATTTGATGACCCATTGAGAGTGCCCCCCCCCGACCCTCCCCCCGCATCTTCCACTATTACCAACAATATTTTTGCGTACCCCCAACCGGCCTGCCAAGTACCCCCAGGGGTACACGTACCCCAGGTTGGGAACCGCTGATTTAGACAACTGCCACTGTAATGTTCAAAAACAGTTGTTTTTGTGTAATGTGCAAAATGTGCAGCTATAGGATGCACTTTAACCATTTAATTGTCTCTTTCAGCAAATGTCCTATATCTGCCCATTTAAGCTAGGACATGCTACATATGTGTTTTTCACATAAACTAGACATTTGCTGAAAGAGAAAGAAATACACAATAATAATAATAGACCAACATGAACAATTTAATTTTATGCATTATATACTCTGCTGATAATAAAATAATGAGGAATTGTAAACACATTAATTTTTCAAAATATGGTATACTGTCCCTTTAAGAGTCTGCACTGAAGCATTTAAAAGCTCCCTCAAAGGATGGAGATAAGGGGACATTTTACAAACAAGGTTCTCACACAGGTCAAACGTATATTCATATAACAGGATCGAATATGCAATAATTAGTAGTGTATTAAAGTAAATACCTTTTTGGTTTACTGTCCCGTTTATATGTATATAAAATCATATATTTAAATTTCATATTCACACATGACTGCATATTTAAAAAATTAGCTTAGTTTTAGTTTCGAGCTTGTGATGGCTTATTTCATTTTTATTGAAAGGGAAATTACAAAATAATCTAATCTTCCATGATTCAGACATAGCAGATTTGAATCTAAAATAAAAATGGATTTTAATAATCACATATGCTTTATTTTCATGTTATCCTAAGTTTGCAAAAATGAGATGCATAGGCTTATGATCAGCAAAGCATTACAGGGAAATTTTACAATGTTTAGACAGATGTCTTTAGATAAATTTAAATATTGCATATCAGATCATTATGACAGTGGAGGGCCCTCTAGTGGGCCAGTATTAAGGGATTACCAACTTGAAGTCTGGAGTAATGCTAAGTTGTGTTTGTTACAATGTTGCAAGTGGGGAGGATGTGTTTATGCTTACCTTTATAGGGTCCTGCAGGAGTGAATTCAGCCTCTTTCGGTTTCCAGACTTCAAGGAGAAGGTTTTTTGAGGTTTTGCTGTAATTCCAAAAGTGTAGCATGGAGAGATCCAGGAGAAAATCTGTGCCTCCCAAACGATACATTGAGGTGGTGGAGATGACTGCAAGGAAGAAAGGACCTGCAAAACAGAGACAGGAGCCTGAGTCAGAGGATCTGGTACCCCCCACACCCCAGAAATCACCCCCTACTAGGCGGTTTAATAAGGGAAAGGGCAAGGCGGGGGGAAAGTCAAGGGAAGTGGGCCCTGGTTTTGAGGCTCAGGCCGGTGTAGTGTTGGAGGTAGCCCCCAATTTGGGCCAGCAGGCTGGGGGGGCTGTGAGCGGGAGTAATGTGGGGTCTGTTTGTGGCCCTGAGGCCTTGCAGGGTGTGACGGCCCCAGCTGATGCTTGGGCTGCTTTCATGGGGCAATTTGCGGCCTTGCCTCCGGCGGCCATGGCGGTGGTCCTGGCCCTTGCGCAGTCACTGGCATGTGTGACGGCCCCTGTGGGCCTGGCGCAGGGCTCGGTTGCCGTTGGGGCGGCCGGAGGTGGGGAGGCAGAGACTAGGCCCAGCGATGCTGCAGAGTGCGCAGCGGAGTTTACCGCCTCCGATGGTGGGTCGCGCGAGAACTCGGAGGGGGAGTAGGACCACGGCCGCCATTTTGGAGTCTGATTGCAGCAGGGGAGTGCAGCCTCTCGCGGCCGGAGTCCCACAGGTAACTTGGGGAGACTACTGGTCGCGGGAGGGGCATCGGAGGGGCAGGCAGTGACTGAGAGAGGGAACTTACCCCCTGGTAGCGTGTCGGTCGGGCAGGATGCGGGTCAGCGTGTGTGTGGCGCAGGAGAATTGCGGGCGGGTAGGCCTGTTACAAGTGCGCATGCGCGCCCAGGCTTAGATCATGGTCAGCCACGTTCGACTTCAGGCAATGTGGAGAGAGACGGTGGAGCATCTGGAGGGCCAGGGGAGAAACCTTGCACTAGTGCACAGGCGCGCGCTCAAGACCAGTATAGGGTGGGGTAGAGGCCCGCGACAGCAGTGCGGAGAGTGTGTGGAACAGCGGATGGTCTCACAGGTAGAATGGGCATAACGGCTCAAGCTGGCATGAGTGCGGATGATGGCAGGACGAATTGGCACACGAATACTGTAGTAGATGGCAGGCTGTATGATAGGCAAAGTCATTTTGGGGCACGATCAATGTACAATCCACATAGGGGGTGGGACCATGCGGGGATAACGCATGGTTATGACAGGTCAGATCAGTTTGTGTCTGGGGGCCGTTTGAGACAAGGTGACAGGTTGTGTGAGGAGCAGTATGATAGGTTTCAGACCCAGAGGGGTGTGAATGAGGAGATGATTAGGAGGACAGTAGAGGCAGCGCTGCGTGACGTTAATACTGCGAGGCCCCACTCTGGGTTTAGTGATCATGCCCGGGAGGGGGCATCGCAGGAGGATGTTATCAGAGGGGCTGTTGCAAACGTTTTTGGTATGGCTTCTGTGGGGAGACAAGGGGGTGAGAGGGAGGGGGCTTCTGTTGATGCACCTCCTGTAGACCGGAGTACTCCCCAAGTTGTTTTATCCCAACAGGTTCCTGGAAGGTCGCAAGCAGAGATGGCATCAGTTTACACAGGTGCCTTGGTGGTGGCTGGGCCCAGCAGTAGTCAGAGTATGGCAGCAACGACAGTTCCTTCAGGAGCAGAGGCACAAGGAGATGGTGAGTGCCATGCACCAGACACTGGGTCTTCCACGAGTGGGTCAGGTTCTGATAGCGGGGAGGACCTTGGTTTAGTGGGTAAGGGTCAGCGCAGGATGTTTAGGTGGATAAAGAAGATGGCGGCGGCTCAGGCGAAGGACAGGGCGGGCATTAGGGTCCAGGCTATCGAGGGACAGGGGCCACAAGTTTTAGGCGACGCGGCCCCTGTGGGACCAGTGCCGCGCAAAGTGGCGGCGCAAGGGGACACATATCCCTGTTTGGTACACTCACTTTACGGCCATCTTAAATTGAAGGTCGTTAAGAAGATTCAGGAGGGCAAATACGTTAATGTATTCGACCTTTCCCTGGATGCTTATAGGGTGAAGGAAAGGGCTGCTGATTGTTCAGGCCCGAAGAAAGTGCGCAGACCAGAGACATACGAAGAATGGCTGAAATGCTTTCGGGTATGTGGACAGGTGGCCTTTGCAGGGGCAATACCTGTTTAAATACCAGGATACCATTGAGGATATCCATACTAGGTTTAAGGAAGGCGCATGGCGGGAATATGACATGGCCTTTAGAAGAAAGATGGTGGGTAACCCTCTGTTGCATTTTGGGACACAAGATATGCATTTGTGGTCCAAACTGGGTTTGGATGGAGGTACACCCTCCCCCGCGGCGACGCGCTTGGCACCATCACGTCAGGGGGCGCGGCTTGGCCGGCGAGGGAGTGTTGGAAGTTCCAGGATAAGCAGTGTGACAGGGGGAGCAGCTGCTCCTTTCGTCACATCTGCAATTTCTGTACAGGGCCCCACCCAGGATCAGAGTGCGGTAAGCACCAACTCCGCTTAGGTTGCCGGCCATGTTGATATGGCTGGCTAACTATCCCGACAGGAGGGCAGCTGAGCTGCTCAGATCGGGGTTGGAATGGGGGTTTTGTATCCCAACCACTGAGAAAGTGGTAGGGTCACCGGTGCATCGCAATTTGAAAACAGCCTACGAATTCCCACACGTGGTGAGGGAAAAGTTGGCCAAGGAGGTGGCACTGGGCAGGGTGTCCGGCCCTTTCTCATCGCGCCCGATGGAGGATCTGGTGATCTCACCATTGGGTGTGGTGCCTAAAAAGGAGGAAGGGAAGTTCAGGTTGATACATCACCTGTCCTTCCTGAAAGGGGGATCGGTGAATGACGCCATCGATCCAGAACTTAGTTCCATGCACTATCAATCATTTGATAGGGCGTTAGACACTGTCAGGGCATGTGGCCCGGGCGCACAGTTAGCGAAGCTACACATTGAGTCGGCTTTTAGGCTACTTCCGTTGCACCCATCGGCATTCCGGTTGATGGGAATGAAGTTTGAAGGTGTGGACAGGTGCTTGCCGATGGGATGCTCGCTGTCCTGTTCGCTGTTCGAGTGTTTCAGCTCGTTCCTTCATTGGGTGGTATATAAGGCTTCAGGTGGAGGAGCTATGGCTCACTACCTGGACGATTTTCTTTTGGTAGGGAGAGATGGTTCCGCGGAGTGCGAACAACTCATGGGCATCATGCAGGATATGATGGCGCGTTTTGGGGTTCCGCTGGCGGACGATAAGACTCAGGGTCCATGCACGTGCCTCACTTTCCTGGGGATAGAAATAGACACGGTGCAAGCAGAATGTAGGTTGCCTATGGATAAGAGGTGAACCGGATGTTGGAGGCGGTACAAAAGCTTAAGGGTGGGGACAAGGTGCCCATCCGGGAGGTGCAGTCGTTGTTGGGGCTGCTAAATTTCGCGGGGCGAGTTATCCCTATGGGAAGGGTTTTTAACCGTCGGTTGGAGGACTTTTTAAAAGGCCCTGTGGGCCATGTGAGATGGGCCCGCATAACATCTGAGGTCAGGGAGGACCTGGCAGTCTGGCAGAATTTCCTGGTGAATTTTAACAGGGTTTGCCTGTGGAGGGGCGATCCGGTGACGAACCAGGCCCTGAACCTGTTCACAGACGCAGCCGGTGGATATGGTTATGGGGCATACCTTGATGGCGAGTGAAGCGCAGAAATTTGGGGAGACAGGTTGGCTAACCGCTCGGTGGTATTCTGGACGGACAACCTGAGTGTGGTGTATGCCATTAACAGGCTTTCCGCAGCTTCACCTGCCGTCGTGTGTTACTTGAGGCACTTGGTGTTGCGCTGCCTGCAGCGTAACATCCATTTCACCGCCAAACACGTCCCGGGAGTGCAGAACATTATTGCTGACGCACTCTCTCGATTTAAATGGGGGCATTTTAGGAAGCAGCACCCATGGCGGTGGAGGAGGGTCTAACATGCCCTTCTTCTCTTTGGCAGTTGTTGAAGATTGGGTGAGCATCCTACCCTTGGTCAAGGCATCCTTGGCGCCGAGGACATGGTCAGCGTACAGGAGTCACTGGAACAGCTGGGAGGCTTTCTGTCAACACAGGGGTGTGCAGTTACAGAGGGCTACTAGGGTGCAGGTGTTAGATTGGTTAGCTCAGCTGCGGCGCGAAGGGGTCAGTAGGGCTGGTGCAGGCGGCCGGCTATCGGCTTTAGCCTTCTTTAATAAAGCATTGGGTTTCATGGACCACTCTGGAACCTTCCTGGTCAGGAATGTGTTGAAGGGGTGGAGTAGGCTGTCTCCCCATCCGAAAGATCGGAGGGAGCCTATTACGCAGGAGAGACTGCGGTCGCTAGCATTAGGTGTGGCATCGGTGTGCAAGTCCGAATATGAGCAGCTTCTCTTCAGGACAGCCTTCGCGGTGGCGTTCGCAGGAGCGCTCCGGGTGGGTGAGCTAGTTGCGTCAGCTAAGACGAATGGCTCTGGAGGAGTGCAGTTGGAGCATGTCCGAGTGTCGGATGGGTGTATCCTTTTATTTGTGCCCAGGTCCAAGACGGACCAGGAGGGAGTAGGGGCATGGCTGCCACTCAAGAAGCAGGAATGCGAGGTTTGTTGTCCGGTGCGTTGTGTGGAACAGTACCTTAGAATAAGGCCATCTGGGGGTAAGCTGTTCCTTATACATGAGGATGGTTCGGCTTTGTCGGCTTTCCAATTCCGCAGGGTGCTTACTAAAACGGCAGAACAGGCGGGGTTGGATCCGAGCAAGATTGCTCCGCATTCATTCAGGATCGGCGCAGCGACGAGCGCAGCGCAAAAGGGGATGCCGACAGCAGAGATTAAGCGCTTGGGTAGATGGAAGTCAACCCAGTATAAGTCATATATTAGACCACCTAAAGGGCAATGTTAGGATGCATACGTTGGTATGGGACTTGTTGCCGGGGGGAGGGGGTCGATTATCTTTAAACTGGTCATGTAGTGAGGGGTTGATATTTCATGATGGTGTACTCTGTTTTACCAGGTATTGTAAATGTGAATGTACCTCCGGTTCGTGTGTGGATTGTAGGGCATTCATACATCCACTGGGCTCACCTCAGGGCGTTGCGGTCGCCGGAAGGACAGCAACTTGGATTCCCAACGTCCAAGGCAAGCTTCCGGTGGTTAGGGCGCAGGGGACTGTTGTGGGCTGATTTGCCAGCGCTCCTGCAGGAGGCGCACAGAAGGTGGGGAAGGCCTAATATTTTAGTGCTGCACCTTGGCGGAAATGATTTGGGGGCTCTGCCCGCATTGGACCTAATCAAAAGAATGGCTGCGGATGTGCATTGGGTGCACACTTGGTTGACGGGTGTGACTTTGGGGTGGTCAAATGTAGTTGCTCGACTGCATTGGCGACACATTGTTACGAAGAGGGCCGCATATAATGTGCGCAAGAAGGTCAACAGGGAGATGGGCCTGGGGGGATTCGTGATAAGGCACGAAAATATCACGGCCGACAAAAAGGACCTATTTAGGCCTGATGGAGTCCACCTTACAGACGTTGGGCTGGATATGTTCCTAAAGGACGTCAGGGGAGCCTTGTTGAGGGTTATTTAATAAAGTTTTGTTTGAATTATTATGATATTCTGTTCATTGTTATGGTTATGTTGTTTATTTGTTAATAGGACCTGGTTGGTTATGTGGCGGCAAGAGGTAGCCTGGCTCTTGTGGTGGGTGGTCAATGCCCTGGGGAGCGGGCACAAAGAGAGAAGAGTGACGGTCCTGATAAAGGGAGGGCTTATGCCCGCCAGGCGCCGGCCTGGGGGTCCTCTCCCTAGCGATTGGGCCGAAGATCTCTCAACATCACAGCTCTCTCTGCGTGCCATGGGGCGTGACAGCCGGGTGTCATGCTGCAGGTATCGGAAGGGGCCTTGACCATCTGCTAGTAGGGGCTAGGTTAGGGTGAGATGCCGCCAACGTTTATGATGAGTACGAACTTGTTGCCAAGTTTTGTGGTTAGGTTGATTAAGTGCCTAAGGGTGATTAGAATAACGCTTAGGCACTAGTTTAAAGCGTTTATTTAATAAACGTGAACCGTGACCGGTTCTTTCTCCCAAACAGTTGTGTGTTGTCTTATTTATTATAGATAAGGTTCTAGACAGTAAGGAGGACGGAATAGATGGTTTATACCTTATGACAATGGAGGGCCCTCTAGTGGGCCAGTAACAGCATTAAGGGATTACCAATTTGAAGTCTGGAGTAATGCTAAGTTGTGTTTGTTACAATGTTGCAAGTGGGGAGGAGGTGTTTATGCTTACCTTTATAGGGTCCTGCAGCAGTGAATTCAGCCTCTTTCGGTTTCCAGACTTCAAGGAGAAGGTTTTTCCCGCCCACCCGTCCCCTGAAAGAAGTGAATGGCGGCAACGATGCGGCTGGTAGGGTGAGTTGACTCGGCTGGGGTAGGTAGAATTGAGCTAGCCCTCAGTAAGACCGAGTCTTTAATGTAGCCATCCACCCCTGGAAGTCGGGTTGCACGATTCGGCTGACGGGGTCACCTTACCGGGTTGGTTGGATATGCCTCAGCAGGCGGGTGGTCAATACCCTGGGGAGCGGGCACAAAGAGAGAAGGGTGACGGTCCTGATAAAGGGAGGGGTTATGCCCACCAGGCGCCGGCCTGGGAGTCCTCTCCCTAGCGATTGGGCCGAAGATCTCTTAACATCACAGCTCTCTCTGTGTGCCATGGGGCGTGACAGCCGGGTGTCACGCTGCAGGTATCGGAAGGGGCCTTGACTATCTGCTAGTAGGGGCTAGGTTAGGGTGAGATGCCGCCAACGTTTATGATGAGTACGAACTTGTTGCCAAGTTTCGTGGTTAGGTTGATTAAGTGCCTAAGGGTGATTAGAATAACGCTTAGGCACTAGTTTAAAGCGTTTATTTAATAAACGTGAACCGTGACCGGTTCTTTCTCCCAAACAGTTGTGTGTTGTCTTATTTATTATAGATAAGGTTCTAGACAGTAAGGAGGACGGAATAGATGGTTTATACCTTAAAGGGACATTAATCCAAAAACGTTTCTTTCCTGATTCCTATAGAAAATATAAATGTAAACATTAAAATTTAATTCTATTATCTAATTACCTTCATTCTTTTGATATACTTTTCTTTAAAACCATATCTAGATATGCTCAGTAGCTACTGATTGGTGGCTGCACAGAAATGCCTTGTGTGATTGGCTCAACCTTGGGCATTGCTATTTCTTCTGTAAAGGATATCTGAAGAATTAAGCTAAATAGATCGAGTTAAATTTTAATGTTGTTTAAAACATAATTTATTTAAGAACTTACCTGATAAATTCATTTCTTTCATATTAGCAAGAGTCCATGAGCTAGTGACGTATGGGATATACATTCCTACCAGGAGGGGCAAAGTTTCCCAAACCTCAAAATGCCTATAAATACACCCCTCACCACACCCACAAATCAGTTTAACGAATAGCCAAGAAGTGGGGTGATAAGACAAAAGTGCGAAAGCATAAAAAATAAGGAATTGGAATAATTGTGCTTTATACAAAAAAATCATAACCACCACAAAAAAGGGTGGGCCTCATGGACTCTTGCTAATATGAAAGAAATGAATTTATCAGGTAAGTTCTTACGTAAATTATGTTTTCTTTCATGTAATTAGCAAGAGTCCATGAGCTAGTGACGTATGGGATAATGACTACCCAAGATGTGGATCTTTCCACGCAAGAGTCACTAGAGAGGGAGGGAAAAAATAAAGACAGCCAATTCCGCTGAAAAATAATCCACACCCAAAATAAAGATTACATTTTATAATGAAAAAAACTGAAATTATAAGCAGAAGATTCAAACTGAAACAGCTGCCTGAAGTACTTTTCTACCAAAAACAGCTTCAGAAGAAGAAAACACATCAAAATGGTAGAATTTAGTAAAAGTATGCAAAGAAGACCAAGTTGCTGCTTTGCAAATCTGATCAACCGAAGCTTCATTCCTAAACGCCCAGGAAGTAGAAACTGACCTAGTAGAATGAGCTGTAATCCTTTGAGGCGGAGTTTTACCCGACTCGACATAAGCATGATGAATTAAAGATTTCAACCAAGATGCCAAAGAAATGGCAGAGGCCTTCTGACCTTTCCTAGAACCGGAAAAGATAACAAATAGACTAGAAGTCTTTCGGAAATTCTTAGTAGCTTCAACATAATATTTCAAAGCTCTAACTACATCCAAAGAATGCAATGATCTCTCCTTAGAATTCTTAGGATTAGGACACAAAGAAGGAACCACAATTTCTCTACTAATGTTGTTAGAATTCACAACCTTAGGTAAAAATTTAAAAGAAGTTCGCAACACCGCCTTATCCTGATGAAAAATCAGAAAAGGAGACTAACAAGAAAGAGCAGATAATTCAGAAACTCGTCTGGCAGAAGAGATGGCCAAAAGGAACAAAACTTTCCAAGAAAGTAATTTGATGTCCAACGAATGCATAGGTTCAAACGGAGGAGCTTGAAGAGCCCCCAGAACCAAATTCAAACTCCAAGGAGGAGAAATTGACTTAATGACAGGTTTTATACGAACCAAAGCTTGTACAAAACAAAGAATATCAGGAAGATTAGCAATCTTTCGGTGAAAAAGAACAGAAAGAGCAGAGATTTGTCCTTCCAAGGAACTTGCAGACAAACCTTTATCCAAACCATCCTGAAGAAACTGTAAAATTCTCGGAATTCTAAAAGAATGCCAGGAAAAATGATGAGAAAGACACCAAGAAATATAAGTCTTCCAGACTCTATAATATATCTCCCTAGATACAGATTTACGAGCCTGTAACATAGTATTAATCACAGAGTCAGAGAAACCTCTTTGACTAAGAATCAAGCGTTCAATCTCCATACCTTTAAATTTAAGGATTTGAGATCCTGATGGAAAAAAGGACCTTGCGACAAAAGGTCTGGTCTTAACGGAAGAGTCCACGGTTGGCAAGAGGCCATCCGGACAAGATCCGCATACCAAAACCTGTGAGGCCATGCTGGAGCTACCAGCAGAAAAAATGAGCATTCCTTCAGAATCTTGGAGATTACTCTTGGAAGAAGAACTAGAGGCGGAAAGATATAGGCAGGATGATACTTCCAAGGAAGTGACAATGCATCCACTGCTTCCGCTTGAGGATCCCTGGATCTGGACAGATACCTGGGAAGTTTCTTGTTTAGATGAGAGGCCATCAGATCTATTTCTGGAAGTCCCCACATTTGAACAATCTGAAGGAATACCTCTGGGTGAAGAGACCATTCGCCCAGATGTAACGTTTGGCGGCTGAGATAATCCGCTTCCCAATTGTCTATACCTGGGATATGAACCGCAGAAACTAGACAGGAGCTGGATTTCGCCCATACCAGAATTCGAGATACTTCCTTCATAGCCATAGAGGACTGTGAGTCTCTCCTTGATGATTGATGTATGCCACAGTTGTGACATTGTCTGTCTGAAAACAAATGAACGATTCTCTCTTTAGAAGAGGCCATGACTGAAGAGCTCTGAAAATTGCACGGAGTTCCAAAATATTGATCGGTAATCTCACCTCCTGAGATTCCCAAACCCCTTGTGCTGTCAGAGACCCCCAAACAGCTCCCCAACCTGTCAGACTTGCATCTGTTGAAATTACAGTCCAGGTCGGAAGAACAAAAGAAGCCCCCTGAACTAAACGATGGTGATCTGTCCACCACATCAGAGAGTGTCGTACAATCGGTGTTAAAGATATTAATTGAGATATCTTTGTGTAATCCCTGCACCACTGGTTCAGCATACAGAGCTGAAGAGGTTGCATGTGAAAACGAGCAAAGGGGATCGCGTCCGATGCTGCAGTCATAAGACCTAGAATTTCCATGCATAAAGCTACCAAAGGGAATGATTGTGACTGAAGGTTTCGACAAGCTGATATCAACTTTAGACGTCTTTTGTCTGTCAAAGACAGAGTCATGGACACTGAATCTATCTGGCAACCTAAAAAGGTTACCCTTGTCTGAGGAATCAATGAACGTTTTGGTAAATTGATCCTCCAACCATGATCTTGAAGAAACAACACAAGTCGATTCGTATGAGATTCTGCTAAATGTGAAGACTGAGCAAGTACCAAGATATCGTCCAAATAAGGAAATACCACAATACCCTGTTCTCTGATTACAGACAGAAGGGCACCGAGAACCTTTGTAAAAATTCTTGGAGCTGTAGCTAGGCCAAACGGTAGAGCCACAAACTGGTAATGCTTGTCTAGGAAAGAGAATCTCAGAAACTGATAGTGATCTGGATGAATCGGAATATGCAGATATGCATCCTGTAAATCTATTGTGGACATATAATGCTCTTGCTGAACAAAAGGCAGGATACTCCTTACAGTTACCATTTTGAATCTTGGTATCCTTACATAACGATTCAATATTTTTAGATCCAGAACTGGTCTGAAGGAATTCTCCTTCTTTGGTACAATGAAGAGATTTGAATAAAACCCCAGCCCCTGTTCCAGAACTGGAACTGGCATAATTACTCCAGCCAACTCTAGATCTGAAACACATTTCAGAAATGCTTGAGCCTTCGCTAGGTTTACTGGGACACGGGAAAGAAAAAATCTCTTTGCAGGAGGCCTTATCTTGAAGCCAATTCTGTACCCTTCTGAAACAATGTTCTGAATCCAGATATTGTGAACAGAATTGAACCAAATTTCTTTGAAAAAATGTAATCTGCCCCCTACCAGCTGAGCTGGAATGAGGGCCGCACCTTCATGTGGACTTGGGAGCTGGCTTTGGTTTTCTAAAAGGCTTGGATTTATTCCAGACTGGAGATGGTTTCCAAACTGATACCGCTCCTGAGGATGAAGGATCAGGCTTTTGTTCCTTGTTGTGACGAAAGGAACGAAAACGATTATTAGACCTAAATTTACCTTTAGATTTTTTATCCTGTGGTAAAAAAGTTCCTTTCCCTCCAGTAACAGTTGAGATAATAGAATCCAACTGAGAACCAAATAATTTATTACCCTGGAAAGAAAGGGAAAGCAGAGTAGACTTAGAAGACATATCAGCATTCCAAGTTTTAAGCCATAAAGCTCTTCTAGCTAAAATAGCTAGAGACATATACCTGACATCAACTCTAATGATATCAAAGATGGCATCACAAATAAAATTATTAGCATGTTGTAGAAGAATAATAATGCTATGAGAATTATGATCTTTTACTTGTTGCGCTAAAGCTTCTAACCAAAAAGTTGAAGCTGCAGCAACATCCGCTAAAGATATAGCAGGTCTAAGAAGATTACCTGAACACAAGTAAGCTTTTCTAAGAAAGGATTCAATTTTCCTATCTAAAGGATCCTTAAAGGAAGTACCATCTGCCGTAGGAATAGTAGTACGCTTAGCAAGAGTAGAGACAGCCCCATCAACCTTAGGGATTTTGTCCCAAAATTCTAATCTGTCAGATGGCACAGGATATAATTGTTTAAAACGTTTAGAAGGAGTAAAAGAATTACCCAAATTATTCCATTCCCTGGAAATTACTTCAGAAATAGCACCAGGGACAGGAAACACTTCTGGAATAACTACAGGAGATTTAAAAACCTTATCTAAACGTTTAGATTTAGTATCAAGAGGACTAGAATCCTCAATTTCTAATGCAATTAGGACTTCTTTAAGTAAAGAACGAATAAATTCCATTTTAAATAAATATGAAGATTTATCAGCATCAACCTCTGAGACAGAATCCTCTGAATCAGAGGAACCAATATCAGTATCAGAATGATGATGTTCATTTAAAAATTAATCTGAAAAATGAGAAGTTTTAAAAGACTTTTTACGTTTACTAGAAGGAGGAATAACAGACATAGCCTTCTTAATGGATTTAGAAACAAAATCTCTTATGTTATCAGGAACACTCTGAGTATTAGATGTTGACGGAACAGCAACAGGTAATGTAACAGTACTAAAGGAAATATTATCTGCATTAGCAAGTTTGTCATGACAAACAGTACAAACAACAGCTGGAGGAACAGATACCAAAAGTTTACAGCAGATACACTTAGCTTTGGTAGCTCCAGCACCAGGCAGCGATTTTCCAGAAGTATCTTCTGACTCAGCTTCAACGTGGGACATCTTACAATATGTAATAGAGAAAAACAACATATAAAGCAAAATTGATCAAATTCCTTAAATGACAGTTTCAGGAATGGGAAAAAAATGCCAGTGAACAAGCTTCTAGCAACCAGAAGCACAAAATAATGAGACTTAAATAATGTGGAGACAATAATGATGCCCATATTTGTTTAGCGCCAAAAAAGACGCCCACATTATTTGGCGCCTAAATGCTTTTGGCGCCAAAAATGACGCCACATCCGGAACGCCGACACCTTTGGCGCAAAAAAACGTAAAAAATGACTCAACTTCCGGTGACACGTATGACGCCGGAAACAGAAAAAAAAAATTGCGCAAAAAAAGTCCGCGCCAAGAATGACGCAATAAAATGAAGCATTTTCAGCCCCCGCGAGCCTAACAGCCCACAGGGAAAAGTCAAATTTTTAAGGTAAGAAAAAATGATTTATTCATATGCATTATCCCAAATATGAAACTGACTGTCTGAAATAAGGAACGTTGAACATCCTGAGTCAAGGCAAAGAAATGTTTGAATACATATATTTAGAACTTTATATAAAAGTGCCCAACCATAGCTTAGAGTGTCACAGAAAATAAGACTTACTTACCCCAGGACACTCATCTACATGTAGTAGAAAGCCAAACCAGTACTGAAACGAGAATCAGTAGAGGAAATGGTATATATAAGAGTATATCGTCGATCTGAAAAGGGAGTAAAGTAATAAAATTATAATTTTCCATTGTTCTCTCTAAGTATTGAGCTTTGGTTTTCTAGACAAATATAAGATAAGGAAGCAAGTCTGTGTACATAAAAGTGATAACATAATGAGATCTGATATTACCTGAAGCTCAACCCATTGTAATAGGATGTGGTTTAAAAGCACAAAATCAGCTACTTCATATACACAAATAAACCTGAAAATGCAATTTCTCATAAATTTTATACTCTGCAGCTGGTATAACAAGTCATTGAAAATACATTCATATAAAAACAATTTTACAGTGTACTGTCCCTTTAAGGAATGGTCAATCAGACTTCATCACACAAACATAACTTGAGTCAGTATGGCCTCACAGACATGATAACAAAATTTAAAATTTTTATCCAATCAGATGTACAGATACCATGTCCCATGGTGCATATCATGTTTACCTCACCCTATAAGAGGCCATTACACGTTGCCATTTTTGTCAGTTCTCTAATGCCTGCTGGTGTAATAGGAATATATACACTATATATATATATATATATATATATATATATATATATTATTACCTCAACTCGGCAGGCATGAAGTCTCCCAGGTTCACACGGGTGAAAAGTGCTGCACTGGTCAACGCGGTCGAGGAGTTTTATCCGCAGCTGTTTGGGAATAAGAAGAAGTCGATGAAGCCCAAAATTAGGAGGGCCCTCTGGGTGTCTATCACCCAAGATGTTAAATCTGTTTGTGACATCCAGAGGACCACGGATCAAATCATGCAGAGATTTGGGGATATGAGGTTGCAGCTTCGCAAGAAAGTCCACCTCATGAGGGAGTGGGTAAAAGCCTGTCGGAGGGATTGAAAGCAGGATCCACCCCCACGGAAACTTTTCCTGCAAGCTCATGAGGAGACTTTATGCACCCTCCTCAATCTCCATTTGCCCAGCAGATTTGCCTCTGCACACTCCTCAATGACTTCTCAATCTCCAACTGCTGGCTCTGACACTCAAGACCTGGAGCCCAGTGCAGCAGCTTCTCCAATCGGTGACCTGGGAGAAGGAAGGAGAGAATCTGAACCAGGTAAATATCAGACTTCATATAATATATTAATATTTGAGTATATATTTAAGAAATATGTATATAGTCATATATTCAACCTATATAGATCTCACAACACACGTTACATATGATGTTTAGATATCTGAATTTAGATTCGTCACACATGAAATAGGAATGATGTTTCTTACGCTCTCCAGAATCTGCGTCACAGAGCAAAAATGGAATTGTGCATCCGTGAAATCCCTAACATACATTGAATATCGAATCATACAAAAGTTATAAATATTAATTGGTATCATTCAATCTTTAAAAATATCCGATTGGAATATCCTAATACACCCAATGGCAAATATATTTGAAATCTTTAGAAATTATACTCATCACACTACTATAGCCAAAACAATTCAGAATCAAGGATGCTCAATTACACTTTTAATAATTGCGCAATGATCAAGATAGATAAAATTGCGCAGAGACGTGAACATGTGTTTGCTGTAACAGTGGCATTACTTTAGACATGTTGGTCAAATGTATACGTTAATTAGTATATATGTGAAGAATACAGTATCCTTATTTACAATCTTCTACATTAGAAAATCTATACTATACAATATCAAAATAATAATTGAACAATGTCTAACAATTGATGACAATGCAAGAAGACAACAAATGACATAAAGCGACAGTCAACAACATAAAAGATTGTAAATAAGAATACATGATCTCTTTATTTTTAAAATAATTTCAAAAACAATGAACTCACGTGAATACAAGTATTATTTTAGTTTGTTAATTTGAAAAATAATATCTGATTGTTTGTGTCCATGGCCTGATTTGTATTAATGATATCCAATCCTGATTGAATATTTTACAGATATGGATGTTGGTGCTGGAACCTCGAGCCCGTGTTCGTCGGAGTATAGTATGTCTCATTCTAATTTACTTTTGTCTTACAATCTTGGACATAACATTACATAATCCATTCACATTGATCTATATTAATATGGATACTCTGATTATTATTTGAAGATATTCCTTTGATTCTTGATATCTTCATTTTAATGTAATCTTAGGGTCATGGCCATTTTGTATTCTGCCCCTGGTTAGCGCTTGACAGTTGTTGGCTACATTTAGACAACACTAACAAATTTTTACATATGTGCAGATTATATAAATATACATCTCATATACTTTGATATTTTCTTCTTATCATTAAAGGGACATGAAAACCAACATTTTTCTTTTATGATTTAGACACATGTGATTTTAAACAACTTTCCAATTTGCTTCTATTATCTACATTGCTTCAGTCTATTGCTCACATAAAAAACAGCAACTTCTTGGGAGTTCCAGTGCGCGCGAAGACAGGGACTCTGCCAAATCCCCCAATCACATAAATAGAACAATAATCCACAGCACTGTATACTCTTATATTTCTTTATTATAGTACAGACATAGAAAAAGCGACGTTTCAAGTCTAACGACTCTTAACTCCTATTAACCCCTAAACCGCAGTTCCCCGACATTGCCGACACTAACTAAACATATTAACCCCTAAATCACAGTTCCCCGACATCACCGACACTAACGTAACTTAATGAATAAGAGTCGTTAGACTTGAAACGTCGCTTTTTCTATGTCTGTACTATAATAAAGAAATATAAGAATATACAGTGCTGTGGACTATTGCTTCAGTCTATTGGTATCCTTAGTTGAAAATCATATCTAGGTAGGCTCAGGAGCATCAATGCATTACTGGGAGTAACCTACTGATTGGTTGATGCACAAAATTGCCTATTTTCATTGGTTCAACAGATATCTTCAGATAACTCCCAGTAGTGCATAGTTGCTCCTTTAAAAAAAGATTAAAAGACAATTAAGCAAATTAGATAAAATAAGTAAATTGGAAAGCTGTTTAAAATCACATGCTGTATTTGAATCATGAAAAATAATAAAATTACAAATTTGGAATTTCATGTCCCTTTAAGAGAGAAGGAAAATTAAATATTCTTGATAATAGCATGACATTATATATTTGATTGTAATTGCATGCTCTATCCGATTCATTACATCAACACATGGACTAGACAATTCATTAACAGTGACATTGTAAAAAAAAGATATTTATTTATAATATAAATACAAAATATCTTCATTAATCCTTACACTGTTTGGATGAAACAATATTGATATAGAAATCACATCTTTCACTCTTGGACTACCTTTATATATATATATATATATATATATATATATATATATATATATATATATATATATATATATATATATATATATAAGCATATTCTAACAGCACCATGATGACATAGTTTTAAATATATCTTATGTCTTGCATTGTGATCAATATGTGTTGTGTCCTAAAACAGATTACTGTACATTGCACAAATGGATCTATGTGCCACATGAATTAGGCTCTAGTTGTCACCAGTTGTTATTCAAAGTGTAGTGTTTCTGTCTGTATTATTTTTAAAACAGGGAACAATAGTTATATTTAGATATGCCATCGATTAATATGATAAGAATTGGCTGTCTAATATAGTAAGAAATCCAACATATGTGAAAGACATCATTTTCTTCACAATCACCTTGATGAACTAATACATTTATTGTTCATATTAGTGCTATAGTCATATTTCTAAGGATATTATTTAGAATATTTTAGACTAACATGATTTAGTGATGTCCAAACTGTGTTCACTAATATTTTTTAATATCATTAATAGAACTTATTATTGTGACAAGCACAGAGGTATCCAGCACTGATGGTGACCTGCTTTTGCAGGCTTCTGGTAAGTCCATTGACTCATTCATATGTCATTGAAGGTGTCTTTTTCATAAATATTCTGATCATGATTCTGATTAAGCATTCCATTTGAATAAAACTTATAATGTACTTTTCTACTGATATATATATATTTATTTTTTATTATTTTAATATTAAGATCTCAAAGCTTCTTAGTCTACACCTTTGTGCTTCAGAACATGGCTAGCACATGTTTACATTTAGTATAAATTTAGACAACAATCATCAAGCAATACACACATGAGAATTCTTGAATGTTCCATGTACTCTGCTTTTGTGAATATTTTCAAAATACAGACCCTAAAATGTAATTATTACTAATCGATAATTATAAATCTTATTTAATTTGCATGCTCCATCAAAATGATGTAATTCCTAACTTTGGTTCAGTATCTCTTTAATGCAAAATTGATGTGTGTCCTTGAGCACCAGTGACACATGTTATAATATTTGTTTTTAGCGTGTACACAACATATTATGTTTTACAGAGTAGAAAAAAGGAGGTCGATCCCAGTATCCATATGTGTAAAAACAGCCTTTATTACTCAAATTAAAATGACAAACATGATACACGCACAGAAGGTATCAGGTTTTACGTGTTTCGGCAGGTGCCGTACTCATAAACCTGATTAGGCACAGGTGAGTGCCTTCTTAAAAGGGTTACAAAGAATGGTTATTGGTTGGTGCTCAACACACCCCTATTAACCATTAAAGTACTGAGTGCACACAATCAATTACTTGTTTCACACATAAGAAGAAATGGGGAATGGAAATGGACATAGAAAAAGAAGATTGTATATACATATGTGTCAGATTTGATGTCAATTGACAAAGACAGTTCGTAAATGACCAGTATATGCAATGCTAATATCAAAAACTTGATATAAAATACATATTATCAATGTTAGCAACAAACATGGCATTGTAATATTACAAAAAAAGGGGAGAAGAAAAACATGTCTAAAAATAATGAAATAACGTTAGAAAAGATAAGGCAACAAAAACAAAAACAGCAGAACCTTCTAGATGCACATACATTGATTAAATAAGACACATATTTAAAAATAATAATAGTAGTAAATATAAGCTATTCCAACATCATTTTAGGAATAGACATATGTGTAAAAAGCTCAGGAACTAATAGATTTAGAAAGTAGCAAAATAGTTTTGCCAATCATATAGTTCAAGCTTACACTAATTATACTAGTTATATAAACATATGCCATATTTTAATGTCAAATATATTTAATTAAATGATTAGACAGAAGGAGATGGCAACAGCTCTTCCCCTATCCGTCTAAGATTGTAATGCAAGTGTTTATGTTAAAGCATCTGTTTTTGAAGGAGGTGTATATGTTTAATGCTGGTGTCATCTTTCAAGACTTGTCATAAGAAGATTATCCCACAACATGTATATTACAAAAATATTCGTTAAAATGGGGTGTACTGGACCATGAAGCCAATCATTACTTCCAATGGTTTATGATGTAAAACTCAGAATTAAATCCATGTGGTATCTGAGTATTTTGCTTCATGATCCAGTACATCTCCTGCCTGGCCAGAAGTTCATCCTTGTTCCCTCCTCTGGGAGGCGATTTGATAGTTTCAATGCTTCGCCATTTGAAGGATCTGGTGTCCTTGCCGTGCACCTCAATGAAATGTCGTGATAATGCCAAACATGGTTTATCATATTTGATATAACCAAGGTGCTCTCTAATCCTTGTCCGGACTTCCCTGCTTGTCATTCCAACATACTGTTTGGAGTGTTCCTGACATTCTATGAGGTACACGACATAGACACTGGAGCACTTGATGCATCCTTTAGACAAAAACTTGTCTCCAGTTGAACACGAATGGAAGTCTCTACCTTCTACAACAGTGTCACAGGCCTTACACCTATGGTCCCCACATTTGTAGGTGCCATTGACCTGTAACCAGGAACTTTTCTTCCTTTTATTGGAGGGTAAGAGACTGGGAGACAAAAGATTGCCCAAAGACAGATTTTTAGAGTAGACACACCTGAACCCTTTTTCTACTGTCATTTTTAAGTGTACATCACCCAGGAGAATAGGAAAGTATTTCCTAATGATGCTACATACAGTGGAATAATCTGAAGAATATTGGGTGATGAAGGTGAGCGGTCTTTCTTGCTCATTCACCTTACGCTGTTGATTTTTTGGGTTTCTTTCTGATGTGACCACTTTTTTAGCTACATTGTCTAGTAGTTTTGGGGGATAACCCCTATTTTTGAGCCTCTGTTTGATTTCCTTTTCACTGCTGCAAACTCTTTTTGCCCTCAGGAACTGACTCTTTGCAATGCCACTAAATGCATGTGGAGGGTGACCACTTTTATGGTGGAGAATTGTGTTACCTGAAATGGGCTTTCTATAAAGTTTAGACTCAATCTTTTGTGTCACATGATTTCCAGTTAATGTGACATCCAAGAAGTTAACCTTGGAAGGGTGCCACTCATGTGTGAATTTTAAACCATGACTTGCCTCATTCAAGAAACCAAGAAATGATTGGACTTGTTCTTCACTTACGACCAGATGAAAATCAGGTCGTCTATGAAGCGACGATAGAAAACTACCTTTGCTCCAAGGGGGCTCTCACCTCCATAGATGAAAAAACGCTCGAGCCAGCCCATGTACAAGTTCACATAGGAGGAGGCAAACTTGGCCCCCATGGCTGTGCCCCGTTTCTGGAGGTAAAAAACCCCCTCAAAGCAGAAGTAGTTATGCTCTAGTAGATACTGGGTAATGCGTAAGATGTATCTTATGCTTTCTGATGACATATCAGCACTAGACTGTAAGAAAAATTCAATGGCCCTTAGGCCCATGTCATGGGGTATGCTGGAGTATAGAGAGACCACATCAATGGTCAACCAGCTATAATGTTCGTGCCACTCAATACACTCCAGCAGACCCAATACATGTGAGGTGTCACGAATGTAGCTGGGCAAGGCCAAAACATATGGCTGCAGTACCCCATCCAACCAGTCACATAAAGTTTCCAGAAGGGAACCTATCCCTGATATAATGGGACGACCCTTAACATTAGTCACACTCTTGTGGACCTTGGGCAGATGGTGGAAAATGGGGATGATAGTATGCGTAACATATAAAGAATCTGCTGTTTGTTGATCAAAAATACCTAAATCAACCCCATCATCCAACATCTGCCCAAGCTCATATTGAAAACGTTTTGTTGGATTTTGGTCCACAATCGAATATGTGCTATGGTCAGTTAATTGGCGCAATGCCTCATTTACATAGTCCACTCGATCCAACACCACCACACTGCCTCCCTTATCTGATTGCCTTATCACGATATTATCATTGTTTTGTATAGAGAGGATGGCTTCTTTTTCTAATTTAGAAAGATTTTGTGTAACAGGAGCGGTGGATAAACTAAGTTTCTTTTAGTCATCCACCACTCGTGTGTGGAATACTTCCAAAGATTTGCTTCTATTGTGGATTGGGTAAAAATTAGAAGCAACTTTTCTCTGTGGGAATTTATTATCAGTTATTGTGCTAGGTACTGTAGATTCCCTTTCTTCAATGATGTTATACTACATGCTTCATGAAAGGTAAGAGGGGGAAAGTTTGTGGGGTGTGTAGTATTGGATGTACAGGATCTAGTGTCATCAGCTTTGGCTGTCATCTCAAAATGTTTGTTTAATGTGATCTTTCTTATAAATCGATTCAAGTCAATTATGGTTTGGAAAAGATTAAATTTCCTGTTTGGGCAAAAGCCCAAACCCAGTTCCAAAATCTTAAGCTCAGCTTTATTGAGTGCATGTGAAGACAAGTTTATGACACTACTAGAGGTCGCTATTTTGTTTGTTTGGGTTCTCTCAGAATATATCTGTGTTTGGGGGCGTAAACCTGTTTCCCCCCACCCCCCTTGTGTTTCTTGGCCACATGAAAAACCTGCGATGTTGTGGCAACTTGTTGTAAGGTGCCAGATTCTGGTTGTGTGTTTAAATGTGTAGTGTCTTGTTGCTAAGCCTGTGTAATCTTAGGTTTTGTACCTGCAATGGGTTGAACCTTATTAGTGACTTGTGGTCCAGATTCTGCCTCTTCACCACTGGTTTCTAGGTTATCATTATATTCTACGCCTGCTCCCTCATCACCAGAGGTAGAAGCCCCCTGTGATGATAAATCATCATCTGTTGTTTCTGGATCAGAGAAAGTAACTCTTTTTTTTGTTTTATTGTTCTTTCTCTTCTTGTGATGGGGGATATAAGGCTGTATATCAGTGTTAACAACAGTACATTGATTACTATCTGCAGTGTTGGTGTGGCTAATGTTGTCTTTATTTTTATTTTGTTTTGATTGTGCATTGTGTTTGTTGTTGAAATTTCTTCTATTACGCTTGTTTATTCTCTGCCAAATGAACACCTGATTATCAGAATAATCTTTTTGGTCGCGTAAAAACTTAGTGTGTTTTATAGAAATCAAATCCTGTCTTGAAGATTCAACAACATCCCTTAACATCACATCAAAACACACATATTCATCACTGAGTTTAAAATTATTCAATTCAGCTTGTAACTTTGCAATATCATTTCGAACCATAATCAACTGATCACTTTTATATTTGATAAGCATACCCATGAGTCTTAAAGAGCATTCAGAGAGTATATTGTTCCACTCTCTAATAAAGTCTTGGTCATTCACTTCAAAATTTGGGAACTTTTTAACTCGTAGACCCCTGGGAATCATATGTAATGCTAGATATTTACTGAGTATCCAGGAATCTAATTTGAGTCTTATTTCCTTGAGTCTCAAAATTTCCAAATTGTGGAACAGGTCTCCTAATTTAACATCCATAGATACTGCTGAAAAGAATTCTTCTAGTTCCAGACCTTCCAAGACCTGATCATTTAGACTAATTAGTGAATAGTACTGTGTGCAGTCAATTGCGGTATCCATGTTATTAGGCTTTTAGCAAGTAGAAGGCAACTTGAATCGGCTGCACTTGGGTAAACACAGAGTCAAGGAAATAACAATAAGAAAAAGAGTAAATTCCGTGTTTTAACCCTTGTAAGCCGATGTGTGTGAGTGGCAGTTCACAGCCTCATGTATTACAGTCTTAGGCGATATAACAAAAAGAGCTCTTATCAAGCATATTTTTGCTGTAATCAAGAAATGATTCCTCTGTATTGAATAACAAGCAGATTCCTTTAGATTATATAGTAGAAAGACTCACTCATATGGATACTGGATCAACCTCCTTTTTTCTACTTGATACTTTATTTGGGATTACAAGGAATCCTTTTTAGATACCCTCTATCCTCAAGCATTTTAGAAGCAACTGAGGGCGGATAAAGTGCTCACTTATTTTGGAGCCAACACAGCTACCTTGGCGATACTGTTTTCAAAGACACTTCCTAAGCACAGGATTGGCTGACCACCCACCACGTGACCCAACACACGGATTCCCATTGGTTGTTTGCACCTGGAGGCAAACCGGAACCGGTTTAACGAAGAGCCGCGCAGCTGAGGTGCTTGCAGATACAGTACCTGATGAGCAGCGGCTGAATTGATCGACCGTTCCCTGGGAGGTGACGAGCAGTTGGAGCGCCTGGACAGCTCTATTTCCGCACACTGTGGATGCTCGCCGGACCGAGTGTATATGGTCAATGTGGGTGAGTCTTTCTACTATATAATCTAAAGGAATCTGCTTGTTATTCAATACAGAGGAATCATTTCTTGATTACAGCAAAAATATGCTTGATAAGAGCTCTTTTTGTTATATCGCCTAAGACTGTAATACATGAGGCTGTGAACTGCCACTCACACACACCGGCTTACAAGGGTTAAAACACGGAATTTACTCTTTTTCTTAATGTTTTACAGAGATTGATGTAACATGTGCAATGGAGGAGGAAGTGGCTCCCTTGGAGTCTGATGGTACGTCAAATATTTATAACATGTATATAACGTAGTTTGACCATATTACTGCTTTAAAAAGGGACACATATGAAAAATACATAGGTCAGGACTGTTTTCAAGGCTGTTTCAAGAAATGTTTTGTATAAGAAGCCTGACCTATGTATTTTTCATATGTGTCCATTTTTAAAGCAGGAATATGGTCACCCTAATATAATGTGTATTGTTTCTAAATCATACTATTGACGAAAAATAAAGTCTACAGCTTTGTACCTTTCAAAATATATTATTCAATTCTTTTCAAATACACTACTGCCCCACTTTCTATATCATGCAGCATGGACATATGTTTTTATTTTGTTTCAAATATATGTATGATTTGTCATTAATGACATCATGATGTCACATGCATATTTACATCCAAAACACCAATAATCATCTTCTGATTGTACAGACAGTCTTTGCTATTCATCTGAGTGCCTAGATGCAGACCATATCCTTATGTCATCATTGTTTTGAACTTCTAAGCCACTTCTAAGTATACATAAAACATAATCGTGTTGAAATTCCTTGAGTTCATTTCATGATGTATTATATGTAAATGGATTTTAAAAAGATTTATGTGTAGACTGCCCATTTCAATCAAACAAACACTAATATTCATCAAAACTAAAGCATGCATTTCTGAATATGTCTAATAATATTGACATACATGTAATCCTATTGTAAAAGAGAGATTCACAAAACATACTCTGAAAATGTAATGTCAGATAGATAAAATTATATTCTTAATATTTAATATGAATGGTGGCATCTACCGTGTATATATTCTGAATAGTAATTGATTAAACCATCAAGCTTCAAATTTTTACATTTAGGATTACAAAGGCAATCACCAAAATATATATGTAAATCAGTGTTTACATGGTTTCAAAAGCAAGGTGGAGTGGACATTTAGATTTAATCATATTACACACTCCCATATTATTCAATTGTTAGATTTTAAAAATTCAATCCACGGGCATGTGTCTAAAAGAACTCTATTGCATTTCAATCTCAAATGCATACATGCGTACCGATATATTATCCTAAAGATAAATATATTATAAACTCATAAAGATTAGCACATAATGTTGACTTTGAAAAATAGGATTTATGAAATGTTACATGAAAAATAACAGTGAACAGTCAGAGTTTAAAGGATCAATTAAATCTTCTTATTAATTATATTTGATTCCAATCAATCAATAACTTAAAACATAGTCATTATTGTGACTTTGTCTAAAAATTTTATGAGAACAGATTTTAAATAATGTTGAATCTTGACTTCTTTCGAAGTTAATAATATTTTTCATATCGTATATGTATTTATAGAATTGTTTTATATATTTCAGATGGAACTTCCACTTCTGGGCATCATCCTCCCGCCCCCTCCCATCCAGAAGCCCCCCCCAGCCAGAAGCCCCTTCCACGCCCCCCCCCCGCCCCTTCCCAGCCAGAATCCACTCCCGGCCCTTCCCAAACTCTACCCGCTCCCGTCCTTCCCGTTCTTACTCATGTCCTGTCCCTCCAAAAAAAAAAGATTCCTTGCCCCCACTTGCCACTCTCCCCGTTTGGCCCGCCTTGCATCTACCCCACCTGCACAGCCACCAACTCCCCAGGCCTCTGACTCCCCAGCTGTTCAGGCTCCACCGGAGCGGCAACCAAATCCCCCACCTCGCCCCATCCCTCCCCATCAACACCTTTATCCTGATCCCAATCCCCACCTTCATTGTCCTGGGTGTCAGATTGTCCTTCCCAGCCACTGATGTAAGTATCATTAGGAATCAATATTAGTAACATACATTCTTTAAGGAACATTATACTGATCTAATTACACATCAATTGATTTTGAAGATGAAATTGTATTTATCAAACTTTTTTTAATTTCATTTATGTAAATGTTTACAATTTACATTTCATGAAATCAACATCCTGATTTTCTAATATCTAAATGATATTGCCTAGATGTTGGATATATATATATATATATATATATATATATATATATATATATATATATATATATATATATATATATATATAATGTACATATGCCAATATTTTGTATTTGTTATCACCGCCATTTTCACAGTGTGTCATAAACCAAAAAAGATTATTTTTTTTACAGATTGATAGCGTTTATTTTTTTAATAATATCTTAATGGTTTATCGATCAACAACATATATAAGCCTAGATTTAGAGTTGGGCGGTAGCTGTCAAAACCAGCGCTAGAGGCTCCTAACGCTGGTTTTTACCGCCCTCTGGTATTTGGAGTCAGTCATTAAAGGGTCTAACGCTCACTTTTCAGCCGCAACTTCTCCATACCGCATATCCCCTTACGTCAATTGCGTATCCTATCTTTTCAATGGGATCTTTCTAACTCCGGTATTTAGAGTCGTGGCTGAAGTGAGCGTTAGAAATCTAACGACAAAACTCCAGCCGCAGAAAAAAGTCAGTAGTTAAGAGCTTTCTGGGCTAACGCCGGTTTATAAAGCTCTTAACTACTGTGCTCTAAAGTACACTAACACCCATAAACTACCTATGTACCCATAAACCGAGGTCCCCCCACATCGCCGCCACTCGATTACATTTTTTAACCCCTAATCTGCCGACCGCCACCTACGTTATCCTTATGTACCCCTAATCTGCTGCCCCTAACACCGCCGACCCCTATATTATATTTGCGATAAAGTGTGACCGCACCACCCTTTCTAGTTAATATGCTCAGGCACGGGATAAAGTCCGGTCACAGACTATGTAATAGTAATAAAACATCAAAAAATCCCAGCCACTGAGTCTTAGAATCAAGAAGTTTTTATTTTTCAACAAAGGATATGATCGAATTGATCTTTCACAAAATGTAATCGTACTCATAAGGTACCATCAGGTGTAGGTTCACTCAGATCCACACATACCCCATCCACCAAACACATCCGTATCCAACCCTTACCAAAAAAGAAAAAAACAAACATCAAAATAAACATCAGAAGAATGAATGAAAAAAGTGTATTATCACTCCCAGGGCGTCCCCAGGGAGTGAATTTTGACACCACCCACTAAGGACCTAATAGGATTGAGAACCATGAAGAGTGTCCACTGGATCCGTAACTCTGTAATGTTATATGGACAAAAAGTGTCTCGTACTGTTGTGGAAACTCCTCAAACAAGAATGTCTCGTATGTTATAAAACTTCCAACTGTAACAATGTATATCTGTTTGAAACCATCAGCAATTATCTTCTTGCCACTATGTGAAGGTGGTCACAGGAAACATAACATGTTACAGTATTTGTAATCCATCACAGTGAATGCTGGTGACGACTATCATGACAAATCTTGTAATTATAAGAGTATTATGGTTCAAATGTCCCTTAAACCTGGCGTGCTACTGGCCATAAACTGTGTTGCGGGGAGCTGCAAACGTACTGTCGGCCCAAACACACACCCTCTTCACACTTCACTCATGGTAACGTGCACTATATCTTCCTTGTAATGCCTTTATTGCAGAGGATACAATACATTCCACATTTTCCTTTTTACCAAAACTGCGAGTATCTCATACCCTCATGGCAGTTCCTGGCCTTTGATGTGTTGTAAATAAAACAGATGCTTAAACAGCCGTGTTACCTCCTTCAGCATATGTGTGCATCTATCGGTAGTGCCGTGAGACTCTCTGTCTTCAGTGTGGTTCTATGGGCCCCCCCAGTGTAAGAATCTGGTCTCACCTCGCAATTACTGTGGCTCAGATAGCACGATATCCAGGTGTCTGTGGTGGCGTCTCCTCGTTCCGACGCGCGTTTCGGGACTCCGCCCCTTTCTCAATTATTTATTTTATTTTACAGGTAATTTTGTAATTATTTTAACTATTTTAGCTATTAAATAGTTCTTAACTATTTAATAGCTATTGTACCTGGTTAAAATAAATACAAAGTTACCTGTAAAATAAATATAAATCCTAAAATAGCTATAATATAATTATAATTTATATTGTAGCTATATTAGGATTTATTTTACAGGTAATTATATTTAACTTAGGGGGGTGTTAGTGTTAGGGTTAGACTTAGCTTTAGGGGTTAATACATTTATTAGAATAGCGGTGAGCTCCAGTCAGCAGATTAGGGGTTAATGTTTGAAGTTTGGTGTCGGCGATGTTAGGGAGGGCAGATTAGGGGTTAATACTATTTATTATAGGGTTATTGAGGCGGGAGTGAGGCGGATTAGGGGTTAATAACTTTATTATAATAGCGGTGCTGTCCGCTCGGCAGATTAGGGGTTAATAAGTGTAGGCAGGTGGAGGCGACGTTGTGGGGGGCAGATTAGGGGTTAATAAATATAATATAGGGGTCGGCAGTATTAGGGGCAGCAGATTAGGGGTACATAGGGATAATGTAAGTAGCGGCGGTTTACGGAGCGGCAGATTAGGGGTTAAAAAAAATATTCAGGGGTCAGCGATAGCGGGGGCGGCAGAATAGCGGTTAATAAGTGTAAGGTTAGGGGTGTTTAGACTCGGGGTATATGTTAGAGTGTTAGGTGCAGACGTAGGAAGTGTTTCCCCATAGCAAACAATGGGGCTGCGTTAGGAGCTGAACGCGGCTTTTTTGCAGGTGTTAGGTTTTTTTTCAGCTCAAACAGCCCCATTGTTTTCTATGGGGGAATCGTGCACGAGCACGTTTTTGAAGCTGGCCGCGTCCGTAAGCACCGCTGGTATCGAGAGTTGAAGTTGCGGTAAATATGCTCTACGATCCTTTTTTGGAGCCTAACGCAGCCATTCTGTGAACTCTAAATACCAGCGGTATTTAAAAGGTGCGGCCAGAAAAAAGCCAGCATAGCTAACGCACCCCTTTGGCCGCAGAACTCTAAATCTAGGCGTTAATGTTTAATTCTTCTTCTCTATAGTATATTTTATTATAAAAATGATTGTATTTAAATTAGTACAATGTCTCTTTGCAATATTTATATTATATTCTGTAATTCTTATTCATTTTTAATATTTCTTTTTGTTTAGGTTGTGACTCAGCATGGTTAATGCTAGAGAAAACCATGCTGAATTCCTATCAGTTGCTGGGAAGGATGCATGACACCATGCGTATCCAGCTGTGGCTTCAACGCTTGACTCTAGCCCGAATAATGCGGCTAGAGGCAATGCATGAAGCCGCAGATGAAGGTGATTCTGATGCCCCAATAAGTAGAGGATCCGGAGCTGGCCCGAGGGAGCAGATATGAATCTTCCATCCGCATGTTATGTTTTTGATTGTTTATGTTAATTGTTGCCATTTGGCCATTTTTCTAGTTTTTGTTGTGCCTGTTGCAAAATTTCACCTTGTCAGATTTATACTAAGGGCTGTGTTGGCCTTTGTTTTGCTTTGTCAACTCCCTTTAAGGACTGTGATGCATTATGTCACCTTCTCAGATGGCACCAAAGGGGCTGTGTTGGCATTTGTTTGTCCTTGTCAACTCCCTCCAAGGACTGTGATGCACTATGTCACCTTGTCAGATGGCTCCAAAGGGGCTGTGTTGGCCTTTGTTTGCCCTTGTCAACTCCCTCCAAGGGCTGTGATGCACTATGTCACCGTGTCAGATGGCTCCAAAGGGGCTGTGTTGGCCTTTGTTTGCCCTTGTCAACTCCCTCCAAGGACTGTGATGCACTATGTAACCTTGTCAGATGGCTCCAAAGGTGCTGTGTTGGCCTTTGTTTGCCCTTGTCAACTCCCTCCAAGGACTATAATGCACTATGTCACCTTGTCAGTTGGCTCCAAAGGGGCTGTATTGGCCTTTGTTTGCCCTTGTCAACTCCCTCCAAGGACTGTGATGCACTATGTCACCTTGTCGGATGGCTCCAAAGGGGCTGTGTTGGCCTTTGTTTGCCCTTGTCAACTCCCTCTAAGGACTATAATGCACTATATCTCCTTGTCAGATGGCTCCAAAGGGGCTGTATTGGCCTTTGTTTGCCCTTGTCAACTCCCTCTAAGGACTGTGATGCACTATTTCACCTTGTCAAATGGCTCCAATGTTTTAAAGTTATCTTATTTCTTTGTTTTATGACATTCATATATCATATTTATCATAATAAAAATAAAGTCATTAATATGTTATTTTTCTTCTTTATTTATTCATGTCATTTATTAAAAAATATATTTTTAAAGTTATCTTATTTCTTTATGTTTTATGACATTCCTATATCATATTCATCATAATAAAAATAAAGTCATTAATATGTTATTTTTCTTCTTTATTTATTCATGTCATTTATTAAAAAATATATTTTATGTGGTTAATCCTTAAAGGGACATGAAACCAAAAAATGGTATTTCATGTTTCAGATATATAATACAATTTTAACAAACTATCATATTTACATCTATTATTTAATTTGCTTCATTTTATTGATATACTTTGCTTAAAGATTTATTTTTGCAAGATCATTAGTAGCAGAGAACCTAGTTTTGAGATGTTGATTGTTGGTTGCATATATATATTGGTTGTTACTGGCTGATCCATGTGTTCATTTAGAAACCATTAGTGAATTGATGCACCGTTAACAAATGATGCCAAGATTATTAAACAAATGAGATAATCAATGTAAATTATGAAGTTGATGGAAATAGTATCCTCTCCTGAACTGAATTATTTGTATTTCATGTCCCTTTAAGTGATGTTGACCACAATTCTTAATTTATGGATATGCATTTCTTATGTATTTATTTTCTTTTGACATCAACATACACATAGAATATGTTTAAAACAGACTATTAGTTGAATGTTGACAGCACATGTATTCCAATTTCACTTACACCTTATTGTAGTAGTATAACAAACAAAATCACTGTGTGTAATGCACATATTTTAGATGATTAATATCTTTCTATTATTACTGATTATATTTAATTATCCAACGATATATTGCTATAGGAAGGCTGACCATATTTCCGCTTTAATAAGTGACACATATGATAAATACATATGTCATTATTCTTATTCCAAATTTTTTTTATAAACAGCTCTAAAAACATCCCTGACATATGTATTTCTCATATGTCTCTTTTTAAAGCAGAAATATGGTCACCAGAGCTATAAGTAACATAATGTATAACCAATCCACATTTTCATAATGTATCTCGTAGCATTCTTTCTCAGTTAAAGGGACATGAAATCCAATAATTTATTTTATCATTTAGGTATAACATACTATTTTAAACAAATTTATAATTGACTTAAATTCTCAAATTTTCTTCAGTCTCTTGGTATCATCTTTTTAAGGAGCAGCAGTGCACTACTGGTTTCTAACTGAACATATAGGTGAACCAATTACAATCGGTATATATATGCAGCCACCAATCAGCAGTTAGAACATAGGTTATTTGCTGCTCTTGAGATTAGCTCGAAACATTTTTAATCAAAAGATAACAAGAGAAAGAATCAAATTTAAATAATAAAATTAAATTTTAAAGGTTGTTAAAATTGCAATGTCTTACATAATCATGAAACTTAAAATGTGGGGTTAATGTCCATTTAAACCCTGCTGCTTCATAAATAGTTCATAATCTTCCTATTCTAATGAAATATATACTTACTAGTCCTAAAGCCCGTTCACACGGGCCGTGTATTTTTATTTTTTGTTATTAGTTAATTTATTTATTTTTTTCTCTCTCTCTCTCTCGCTCTCTCGCTCTCTCGCTCTCTCTCTCTCTCTCCACAAGTTTAAAACCATGACTTTCTTGGATTATGGATTGTGTCAGTCATGTACATTGTCGAACCATAGCTGATAAAGAACATAAAAATATCTTTGGATGGCTGTCTCGCTGAAGAAACGAATGAAGGCAATATGTTTTTCATGCAGAATAAATTTTGAGGCAAGTGCAAATCCATGAATATACTACATCTTGTTTAATATGTTTGTCAACAATATTTTCACTTTACTAAATAATTGATGTGTTGTGTTGAATTTCCTACATATATAATTCCTAAAGATGCCCTTTTGTATTTGAATAAAATCATCAATATGCATTGACCTTTATCATATGATAAATATATATGAGATGTCTACTTATTCTAGATGTTATGTCCTGATATTTTTTCTTAATGTAAATGCTCAGTATCATGTCATGTATGGCTTCCACATTGTTGATCTTTAAATATAGTACTGTGAGCATTTATTTGTAATGTAACTCTTAAAAGGAAATGAAACCACAAATTTTTTTTTTATTTCACATACATTTTTAACCCGGTGTGCAATTATCTTCTATACTCAAATGTGCTTCAGTCTCTTTGTATAATGTGTTGAATGAGCATCAATACACTACTATATTTTAAGTAAACACATGGGTGAGTCAATGAAAATCGATAGGTATATGCAGCCACCAATCAGCAGAGCAGTCCTAGATAAACCTTTCTGCAAAGGATAACAATATAACGAGTCAAAGAATGTGAGTAAGTGTGAATGTTGTTTAAAATGTTAGACTCTCTCAAAATCATGTAAGCATATGTTCTGCTTTCATACACCTTCTAAATAAAATGTATCTTAAAAAATTCAAACACTATAATGTAACTTTAAAAAAAATAGACTTTATTTAACACGTCAAGAGAAATATGGCATACAGGCTTAGTATCCTATTCAAATATTTGCTTGTTTTAACAAGTACGTGTAGATATACCAACAAGCCCTAAGGATTAGTATATATTAGCATACATTCTTGTTTAAAGGGACAGTCAAGTCAAGCAAAACATTAATGATTTAAATATGAAATAATGCAATTTAATTTTCTTAAAATTTCTATTAAACGTTTATCCCCAATTTATATTTGTTCTCTTGGTGTTCTTAGTTGAAAGCTAAACCTAGGAGGTTCATCTGCTCATTTCTTAGACCTTAAAGAGTGCCTCTAATCTGAATGCATTTTGACCACTAGAGGGCATTAGTTAATGTGTTTCATTTAGAAAACATTGAGATCATGCAGTATAGTTACCCTGGAGTGATCACTGATTGGCTGAAATGCAGGTCTGTCAAAAGAACAGAAATAAGAGGTCATTTTGCAGAGGCATAGATACAAGGTTAATCACAGAAGTAAAATGTCTATTTCTATAACAGTCTTGTTATTCAAAACGTGATAATGCGTAAGAATGTGTTTTCTTTGTAACCAACAATAATTCATGTCATGACTGTCCCTTCAAGCTGTGTTTTTGGCATCAAAACAGTGATATGTCATCATGTATAATTGTAATGGTCATTTTGTTTGAGATTAGGAGAACAGTTTGGACATCACATCACAAAAACCAACCAATGTAATCAACAAGGACAGCATGTGATGATGTGGTCTCCCCACACTTGTAAAACACACTCTGCAAACAATCTGCCTCCATGGACCCAATCCCATAGAAGCCTATTAAAGACAGTGTGCTCCACAAGTGTAAGAAGACCACATCATTACATACATATCCTTTACACATTAAATAAATAAAAATATATACAAAATTACTTCCTCTTCCTTCCCCTCTTCCCACGAGACTGAGGCTTTAGGGGGGGGGCAACTGCCCCCTCTGACGAGTTCTCACAGGAGATGTTTGGGGAAGAGGGGGAGGAGGAGTACTGTGAGTGATTAAGGGATCACCACGCTGAGGAGGAGATTGAGTTAGAGGAGAAGATGGAGTTGGCCCAGGAGCAGATGGTGCAGAATCAGATGGTGCAGGAGCAGATGGTCCAGGAGCAGATGGTGCATTTAGCACCTCCCGGAGAACCTGCAACATATTCTTAAGAGTATTCAAAATATCTCTTTGTCCTTCATGAATATCATTCAGTACTCCTGTCAGGTACACTCTGTATTCTGCCCGTTCACTCCGGGAGGCACGCATCTCCTCTAGGAAATCAGTCAAGATCTGCACCTCTGGTATCTCTGGGGGGATGTTCTCCTGAGGAGCTGATGCATGGTGGGCTGCTACAGGGATCTCTTCTGCAGCGGGGGCTTCTTCAGGGGGTGCTTCAGGGGGGCATAGTGCAGGGATATCTTCCAGGTCTCCCAGAGGTGGCGAGTCATCTGCACCCCTCTCATGCCTGGGTGAAGGAGAAGCCTGTGGGTGCTGTGCTTCCTCCTCCCCGGGCTCAGACTCTGTATATTTGAAAAAGAAATAAATTGAGATATTAGCACAGTTCCAAATAAAGATGTAAATGTTCTATTTGAAAGTGTATTAATGAGGCTGCCTTCGTAATTCAATTGTAAGCAAAAGCAATCAATATAATTTCAGCATTTGCAAACCCGTCTTTCTGATATCTAAATGCACACCTAATCTGTAGACTAGATACTAATGTGATGGCTTTTCTTAAAATGCAACTTTTGCAAGGTAATTGTGAATGCGTTTCCGTAATCCTTAAATAAATTTTGCGTGTGAATGGGTTATGAGGTAGATGTAAAGAGATTAGTAAATGAGCTTACCGGCAGATGAGAGGCGCAGGTTCCCAGTATCAACTCCTCCGATACCGACTATGGCCACCTCAGAGATGTTGGGAATCAGCATTTCCTCCCAGCGGGAATACTCAAAAATTATTTCCGCGCTGCCACCGGTCCCTGCTAGGTATTCCCTCTCCCTTGTGAGCTTTCTTTTCAGTTCAGCTCTGCAGTCCCGGTAATGGTGCTGAATCAACTTCACATCCCTGTTATAGACCCCCACTGCATTTATGGCATCCCTGATCTCATTCCACCACTTCCTCTTATCCGAAGTAGTGGCCCTCGGTGCCTGCAGCCTCCTAGCCCTCTCCATATAAGCCTCTATAAGGGCCTCCTTCTCATCCATGGTATATCTCTCCTCCCTCTGACTGGGCTTCCCATGCAATGTTAGCCTCTGTTCCCAGGACTGTGAAGCTCCCCGTCTCCGCTGCACACCACTGAGCCCAGCCACTTGTTCATCTTCAGCAATGTGGCGTGGTCCACCCACCCCTTCATCTCCCCCTCTCCTGCCTAACCTCCTCTACAAGCTCATCCCTGAACTCAGCCCTAGCCTCCTGCCTAATGAGCTCTAATATCTCCGGGCTAAGCTGCCCCCTATCCCCCCCTCCCAACATACTCAAACAAAATGTGAAGGTGTCCAAATGAAAGGGGGGTCAAAATAATGAACAAAAAGTAAAAAGTGCTGAAAGTGTGAATGGGATATAAATAAAAGAGGGTAAGGGGTATTAAACAGACAAACGTATATGTTGAAAAAGACGAAAATGAGGATATGTAAACAATAAGTTTTTTTAATAAAACAAAAACCTATGGGTTGAAAGGGAATGGGGTATGGGCTTAAAGGGAATGGGGTATAGAGTGTAGGATGAGAGAGAATGGGGTATGGAGTGTATGTAGTGTTAGTGATAAGTGCATGTATGTATTGAATGTGTTTGCGTGTAAATGTGTTTATATAATGAATGTAGGAACAAAACACTTGCACACTCACCCAAACAAACTTGCGCTCACTAACTCACACTAACTCACTCTCTCACAGTAACTAACTATCACACTAACTAACTCTCACACTAACGGTCACACCAACTAACTCTCAAAAAATAACACTAAATCTCTCTACTCTCAAATCTCTCAAAACCCTCCAATGCCTAGACCTGCACCTAAATCGAAAAAGCAATACAGTCAAAGAAGCCATGCTTATATACCCTATGTAAATGTTTAATGATGTACCGGTTTGCAAAGTAAAGGAGGTTCAGGTGTGCTTTCTTAATAATTAGTATGTGTGCAATGTGTATTAGTTTGAATTTGCGCATGCTCATATTGAGTTTGTATTTGTGTAATGTGTATAATGCAATGATGTCATAGTGATCGTTTTGTATAACATTCTCCAAAAGTAGTATCTGTAAATGCTGATTTGTGATGGTCTCGTCAAGTGCTGTAAATGTTCATTTATACTAATGTTACATAATCTGCAATGCAAATGTTTTGTTTGTGTATCAGTGTGCAATTCTTTTTCATGTTGTTTTGTTCCGTATTGCAAGATCTCAGCGTATTTATCGATTCCTTGTTTAGTGTAAATGTTGTGCATTATTTTTTGCTTATGATTGTGACTGTTGAATGTGTATGTGCTATGTTGCATGAGCGATTGTTGTTTGTACATTTGAGCTGTGTTTTTGTTGTGCATTATTTTGTATACATAATATGACAGAGCAGTGTGTATTTCTCGCGAGATCGAGTGTTAGATGAAAAATCAGTCATTAGTTCATTTAGCATTGATCTCTATGGGAGAATCTTTAATGCGCCCATGATTACGCTTATTAAATAAACGCGGTAGTCGTGTTACCGCTACATGTTACAAGGTTGTTTTCAGACTTGTAATACCTACATTATAACAGATACACAATGGAAATAACGTACACGATATTAGCGAGCAGCCATAACGCAAAACTTGTAATCTGGCTGAAAGTAAGTTATGCAAATATGAAAGGAATAAGGAAAAATACTCAATTACACCTTTGCTGTGTACAAGGGTAAATCAATAAATCCTTATCCTTGCATAAAAAGAAAATATTTAGACAAGGACAATTTATGCATTTCCTTCTAATGGCAGTGAGGGTCCACAAAAACATTCACAACCTATAGGAAATACTTCAACTGGCCACCAGGAGGAGGCAAAGACACCCCAAACTGAACATAGAAATATCCCTCACACTTCCCCTACCCTCCCAGTAGTTCCTCAATGATTTGTTTCCTGCAAAAGAGGACAGGGGAGCTGTTAGTAGTCATGTAATCCTCTTAGTAGAGTTTTCTTTCATATAGGTGGCGAGAGTCCACGATTTGTTATACATGGGATATACATTCCTACCAGGAGGAGGCAAAGTTTCCCAAACCTCAAAGCCTATAAATACCCCACCCACCTCACTCATATCTCAGTTTAAACGTTGCCTCCTTTGGAGGTGGTTAAAGTATGATGTGCTTCAATGATAGGTGCTTCAGTGTATATTGAAGTTGTTTTTTTCCTCAGAGTGCTGTTTTTCTGAGGGGTAAGTAAGGACAGTATTGCCTAATGTTGTTTCTACCTATGTATATACCTTAACCCCTTGAGTGCTAATGATGGCTCAGAGCTGTCATTAGCACTCAACTACCTTTTTTACAATCTGGGGGCCCCCACCCACTCCTACCCCGGTGATCGGGCCTGCATAGTGACAGGCATCGCCGGGGCTTCCCGGTACGTGCAGTGACATCACGCGCAATGACGTGATGACGTCACCGCGCAACTTTATTTAAATACAAAGTATAGGGAAAGGGGGCATGCTGCTTAGAAACCTGTATCTCAGGGATCTAAGCAGCTACAAGCCCCCAAGACCCACCATTGGAAAGGTAATCGCCTAACCTTTCCAAAGGTATAAGTCTTGGGGATCTGGGGGAAAAAATAAAAAAAAATGTTTTTTGAAAATAGTAAAAAACAGAAAAATATTAAATTCAGCTTAGCACTCAAAGGGTTGGGACACTGAACCCAATTTTTTTTTTCTGTGATTCAGATAGAGCATGTAATTTTAAGCAACTTTCTAATTTACTCCTATTATCATTTTTTCTTCGTTCTCTTGCTATCTTAATTAAAAAAAGATGGCATCTAAGCTTTTTTTTTTGTTCAGAAATCTGGACAGCATTTGTTTATTGGTGGGTGAATTTACCCAGGTTGTTCACTAAAAATGGGCCGGCATCTAAACTTACATTCTTGCATTTCAAATAAAGATACCAAGAGAATGAATACAATTTGATAATAGGAGTAAATTATAGAGTTGCTTAAATTGCATGCTCTATCTAAATCATGAAAGAAAACATTTGGGTTCAGTGTCCCTTTAATGTGGCTTTTCTTTTAATCGGTCTCAGAGATTCATCTCCTGTCTCCCTTTACAGTTTTCAACTTACTCTCATATATATATTTATTCCTCTGCTGATAATTTCCTGCACTGGTTTTGCCTGTCTGCGTTCAGAGGATGAGTGTCTATCAGCATTATACAGTAAGTATTATTTTTTTCTCAGACACTCTCAGCTAACAATGTGGGCACTTTTTTTGTTAAAAGGTTTACTGCTTTATATATGTGTATATTGCTGCCCTGGGATAGTAGTAGTTTTTTCTTTTTTTGCTTAAATGGAACTTGTTTTTTGGAAACAATATTGCAGTGTTATTGGTTTCTTACCTTAAAACTATTAGTCTGTTCACCTTACCTTAGCACTTGTTTTTTTTTCTAAAGAGCGCGCCACTGTGTATTGCTCATTTAAACCCGCCCCTTATGACGTCAGGTTTTTGCACCGAACTTGGCGCATTTTTTGCCACGAATTTCGCACTCTTTTTTAATTTCAAATCGGAATCCTTAACATCTATTAGACGCCCTCATTTAGTATAGGGGCTTTATGCTACAATAAGTTTATAATCTATATTAGCGCTCTATATAGTGTTTTTATATACTTATATTATTCGACAAAGACTTTTCCAATCCTCAAAGTTCTTTTTAAGCAAAAAAAGAGTTTTTTTTACAAAATTTTAATTTGTTTTACTTTTTGCTACAAATTTATTTCTATGCCATAATGGAACATTCTGCTCCTGTCCCTGAAATCGCCATAGGACCTGAGTCTGTTGAACACATTTCTACCAAAGGTAAGTGTGTTTTTTGCAAAACTTCTGAAGTGCCATCTTCAGCAAATTTATGTGACTTATGTATTATATTTCTATCACGTCATAATGATATTCTTATGGTTTCAAATGCTCCTTCTGTTTCAGTTTCACAGATGGCTGTAGATGGCGTACCATTAGCAATGAAGAAATGTATTGCTTCAATTGAGAAGGCCCTGACTGATATTCCGCCGTAAAATAAGCGTAAGAGATCAGCCCACATTTTACCTTTATCTAGTAAAGTATGTACTGATCAAACTAATACTGACATATCTTCTCATGATGATGAATCCTCTGATACTTAGGCTCCCTCATCTGATACTGAATCAGATAAATCTTCTTTTATGTTTAAAATTGAGCATATTCGTTCTCTTTTAAAAGAAGTTTTAGTCACTTTAGGAATTGAAGAAGCTAAACCTTCTGAGGATATTTCTTGTAACAAGTTAAATTCCTTTTTTAAGTCTAACATTGTTATTCCAGAGCTTTTTCCTGTTCCTAACACAGTCTCTAATATTATATGGAATGGTGTAAACCTGTGAATGGTCTGTAACTGAAGAAAATACAATAAGATCTCTTAGACAGCTTAAATGTCCCGTTGAGGACTATATTGCTGAATATAAGGTCTGGGCAAGGGACACCAAGTGGAATGACATAACTTTGAGAAATCAATTTTGTTTGAGTCTTTCAGAAGGGCTAAAAGATGAGATAGCCAGAATTCAGATGCCAGACACCCTACAGGAGTTGATGAGTCTTACTATAACCTTAGACCGCCGTCTAAGAGAGAGAAGATCCGAAAGAGATACTTCTGAATTATACCCTCGTAAAAGTCAGAATTACTCCCCATCTACTGCCATGTCTAAACCTATAGAGGAGCCTATGGATATAGGTTTTATTAAAGGGCCAATAAACCCTGAAGAATGTACAAGAAGGAGGAATAATAACCTATGTATGTATTGTGCTTCATCTGCACATATGGTGAAGGAATGCCCACAATTGCTGAAACAAAAGTATGGTAAGACTAAAGACTTTTTTTTTTTACCCCTTGTAAGGAATCAATCTCATCATCTTATTGTTCTCTCTATATTTTTTTACAGTGGGACCAGCAGTCAATACATACTGAAGCAATCATAGAGTCAGGAACCTGTGGGAATTATGTCAATATTTCTTTTGTGCGCAACAATAAAATACCCATCATAAAAAAAAATTATTTCTGTGCGAGTCATTGATGGTAACCATTTACCTACTGGTCCTATTACTCACCAAACCAAACCGCTGTTAGCTATAACACACTCTCGGCATAGGGAAAGTCTTGTTTTTGATGTTTTACCTTCACCTATTTTTCCGGTAATACTAGGTTTAAACTGGCTGAAGCAACATCAACCTATGATTGATTGGAAGAACTCAACAATTTCCTTACAGTCTGAATATTGTAAATCAATTTGTCGCACTGCTACCATGTTACTTACCACTGAGCTAGAAATTCCACAAGAGTATATGGAATTCAAGGATGTTTTCAATGAAAAGGAAGCAGAATATCTGCCTCCCCATCTTCCTTATGACTGCCCTTTTTAACTACTACCAGGAGCAACCATTACATTCGGTCATATCTATCCACTGTCACAACCTGAACTGCAACATCTAAAGTTATATATCGATGAAAACCTAAGACCTTCCACTTCTCCGGCAGGTGCTGGTATATTCTTCGTCAGAAACAAAGACAAAACGCTGCGACCAATCATAGACTACTGGGAATTGAACAAAAGGACGATTAAAAATAGATATCCTCGGGGCGGAGCCTACAGCTGTTGCGGCAGGATGTGTATGTGAAGAGCTCCTGGACACAATTAACTTTTTGAAATTATTCTCTCAAATCTATCTACTTTTCTTGGCATCTTATGCCACTAAACCTTATATGACTTGAGAGGAATCTGGGATTATCAAGCACAAAACGGACCTACCTATGTTCTTCAGCTAACTTCACAGAAACCAGCCACGAGGTCGAGATGCCTCATTCGTAAGTCTGATTGTGTCGTTAGGGCTACCGCATATATACATACCCCCCCAGGACCCTGGGTTAACAAACCAGTTCACTTGTAACTGGACTGCTCTTATTGCACACTAAGTACCCCAGCTATGAACATTCCTACCATGGAACCTGTTGACTTGCTGAGTGAGTTACGCAGTTTGTTTCACGCTCACCGAAAGGCATTTTCAGAAACCCTAAATAAAGCATTTCAAGCCCCCTTAAAAACTTCCTCCATGAGCAACTATCTGACTGCCCCTGAGTGTGACCAATATGATGACATGGCAGCTACGTTATCAGACGAAACTCCAACAAAACCCCTGTATGTGGAGCTTGGGGCTCTCCCAGCAGTAAAAGGAGCATTGTATGTGGAGTCTGAGGCTCTCCCAGCAGTAAAAGGAGCACCGGAGGTGGCCATCGATATGAGTAATAAAGGGCTTCATCCAGAGATTACCTCTAGCCATGTGTGTATAACGGAGACCTTGGATGTACAAATCGTGGTGGCTGCGCACATACCCGCTAGTGCAAAACCCTATCTGCCCCTCACCTCGCTACTGAGCGAAGTCCTGAGAGACCCGGTAATTGTGTCTCAGAAATGAGGTGAGAGTCCTGTAGCGAACACGCTGCCCCAGCACCTTACACGGTCTCTTGAGGAGTTGGCCTCTCTAAGGCAACAAAAGCAGTCTGTGACAACTACCAGGAGACAGAAGAAAAATTGGCCAATTTCTAAGGGCGATGTGACTCTCCAACATCATGTTCCCCTCTATCAGGTCTGATTTCTATGGTATATGGAGACCAACATGACAAATGGAACTGTGACACTTCTATGTAAGGAAAATGTGCTCATTGACTCTATGGGAAGCCTACAAGACATGGACATTAAGAAGAAATTAATGACTTTACTGCCGTGGTGGGAATTTAGCAAGCTGAGTCAAACACTGACTTGTCATTGCCACATGATCCTGCTTGAAAGCTTTCTGCCTATAACTCTGAGAATTGGCGTAGGGTAAAAAGTTCTATAAATCACGTTCTAATATGCTTATATTCTCCATTTTCTGGTGGTTTGCATAATACAGGGGCTACTTCTATGAGGTCTTAGACTGATTCTGAAGAGCTATGGAGTATTATTTGACTAGCTTTTAATTACCATCTTCAAATGTGATTGTTTACTTCTTCTTTTAAAGCTTACAGATGTTTTATGCAATGTTGTGTTGTCTTTAATAGGGGTTACCTGGGATAGATAGTCAGAAAATGTACCATTTTAAGCCCCATAGATCTTATTTATTTGAACCATTTATATCACAATACACCACATTGCGGAACTTAGCCTTAAAATTATATATTTATTTATTTTTATTTTTTTTTTTGTGTGTGGAAGATGTAATTACCAGTTTGTACCACCGGAGGGGAATAAAGGCTCAATTATATTTTATATGTCACATATTTCTGTGCAAGTTTGGCTTACTCTATCATAATATTTGTGTTTTCCCCCAAATGTTTGGGGAAACATATATTTCAGTATACCATATATTTAGGACCTATATTTCCTGTTGGGCAAATATTTTATGGCAATATATTACGTAGTTGGATCTTTTAGAGTATATGGCCAACTATAACTATGTTTCCCCAATTATGTCACACCCCCCTAGTGCTAGTAACTCAATCGATACACTGTGATGAGCCCAATAGCCCTCTCTTTGTATATAGGCCTTATGAAAGATATCTCATGTAGATAATTAGTTGGACTCCTTCCCCCTTCCCCCTCTCTCTCCCTTTATAGTGCTCATTATCATTAGCAATGCCTATATGCTACCTAATATAATAGTGGGACAACATCAGAGTGATTATTCTGCTTAAGTTCATTTATATTCTAGTTTACATTGTATAAATGGTATGGAGGTCACCTTCATATTTATTTGCACTTATGTCTATGTTGAACATACCTTTCCATATGCTTTATAACTTCTAGGATAATCATTGATAATATTAGTGGGGTTCTTCTATTTCTATTTATGTAACTCATTACTTGCAAAGGTGAGGTCAAAAGGATACCTCTAAGATTACAGGAGAACCTCCCCATATCTCAAACTAAACGGAAAAATGAGGTTTACTTTATTTTTTGCCTACAGTAATGCATCTGTGATGTAACAGATCTGTCTGTATGTTTGCATTGGTTTTGTTACCTATGCTCTACGTATTATTATATGTATGTAATGCTTTCTTTTTAACCTCAATAAAAATTATATAAAAAAAATAAAAAAAATAATAATAATAAAAAAATAATAATAATAATTAAAAAAAAATAGATATCCTCTGCTGCTTAGGGCTTAGATCTGTACGCTCCTCTGAGATCCAGTTTTGTAAAATCTTGTCAGAATAAGACAAGGAGATGAATGGCTGACAGTTTTTAAGACAAGATACCGCTTATTCGAATACACAGTAATGCCATTTGGGTTGTGTAATTCAACCTTTCAAAATTTCATAAACGACCTCTTCAGAGATTTACTAGATATATACATAATCATTTACTTAGATCATATTCTAATCTATTCTGAGAACCTCCAGCAACTCATACTCCATGTTAAAACTGTTCTACAGAGACTTAGACAACACAACTTATATGCAGAGAAATGTATCTTCCATTCTACTAACATCTCCTACTTAGGATACAGGATTACTCCTACAGGTATCAATATGGAGGATAACAAAATAAATACCATCTTCAGATGGCCTTCCCCTACAACAAAGAAAGAGGTTCGACAGTTCATGGGGTTCGCCAACTTCTACCGAAAGTTTATCAAAAACTTTGCTGAAATTTCAAGACCTCTTACTAATCTAACCAAGATCAACACTCCTTTCCACTGGTCCGCTGACTTGCAACATGCATTTGATTACCTAAAAAACTAATTCATGACTGCTCCCATTCTCCAATTTCCAGATCCCACCTTGCAGTTCATACTGGAGGGGGATGCTTCCGATCACGCCGTTGGGGCAGTCTTCTCCCAAAGAAAATCCTTACAGCATCTTATTCATCCTGTAGCTTTCTTTTCTAGAACTGAAACTGAATAGAATTACCCAGTAGGAGAAAAGGAGTTATTGGCCATTAAACTCTCCTTGGAACATTGGCGCCACCTCTTTGAAGGTACAACTCCTCTTCCAATCCAGATCTATACAGATCACAAAAATGTACAATATCTTCAAACCAGCAGAACTCTTTCAGCATGTCAAGTATGTTGGAACTTATATTTTTCTCGTTTTAATTATTTAATCACTTATCGTCCTGGTAAATCCAATGGTGAGGCTGACACTCTCTCCAGATTAGGTTATAAACCTATCCCAGAATTCAAACCAAGTACCATTGTACCTCCTGACCATATTATAGCTACATTGACTGATTTAACTGATTTAGACAAAAGACAGATACTACCTTACCATCATCTCAACTCATCCAGGATAAAGAGGGAACATACTACCACGAAAATAAGCTCTATGTTCCCAATAATTTACATACTGACCTTTTTACATACTGTACATGAATCTCCATTAGCTGGCAACCCAGGGTCAGAAAATACACTTCAACTGCTCAAGAGATCCTTTTGGTGGCCTAATATGGCTAAAGATTGTGACCAACATGTGCAGTCTTGTCATACTTGTGTTACTTCCAAAACTGATAGACAACATCCTTTCGGCTTACTACTACCTTTACAAACTCCAGATAGACCATGGAAGGACATAGCTATGGACTTCATAGGGGAACTACCAAGGTCAGAAAAAAATAACACCATATTCTGAGGCCCTTTAAATAATCGTTTACCAACAGCAAGTGAAAACAAGACTGTTCATTGATAACATGATTAAGCTACATGGTTTTCCTTCTAGTATTACTTCAGATCATGTCAAGATTCTGGAGAGAACTATGTAAAACTTTAAAGATACAACAGCGCCTCACCATTTCGTACCATCCGCAGACCAATGGACTGACAAAAAGGGTAAACCAATGGTTGGAACAGTACATCTGTTGTTATACTAATCTACAACAAGATAATTGGATGTCTTTCCTGTCCCTAGCGAAGTTTGCATATAACAATTCTACTCATTCTTCTTCCAAATACTCCCCATTCTTTGCAAATTACGGTTTCAACCCATCCTACCATTTCTTTCCACATTTGGAATCAACTTGTCCTGCAGTAAATGATCAAGCAAATACTAGAAATATTCAAAGTTCTTCAGGATAACATTCAAATAGTCAAATCCAAACAGAAAAAATACTATGACTTGAGGAGACGTCCAGCCCCTATTTATTGAATTGGTGATTTAGTTTGGCTCTCCAGCAGAAATCTCAAGTTGCAATTCCCCAGTCGGAAATTCAGTAGCCTCTTCCATGGACCTTTCAAAATTATAAAGGTGATCAACCTGAACGCTGTAACTCTTGACCTCCCATCCTCATACAAAGTACATTCTACCTTCCATATGTCACTCTTAAAACCCTACCATTTTACTCGAGACCCACCATCCGCAAGTAGCCAGACTTCTGTTACTTCTACTGATGAAGAATTTGAGGTGGAAACCATCTTTGACTCTCATTGGTTTAAGGGGGTTTTTCAGTATCTGGTTCACTGGAAGGGTTATGACTCAGAGGAGGATTCCTGGGAACCCTCCACCAATTTGTCGGCACCCTGACTAGTATCTCTTTTTCACAGCAGACACTCTGATCGCCATCGTCCTTGATCTACGGAGCGGCTTCTTGGGAGGGGGATGCCTATTTAATGCCTCACCTGCTGAATCTCATTGCTTGATTAATTCTTGTCTTCCTTGTACTCAGAACAAGACTCCAGCTCTGTCAAGCCTGATTTGTGATTATTTCAAAGGAACTTTCTTTTCTGCAGAACCAGTTGCTAATTGTGTTTTTCTACAGGTTCCCTAACTTGCCTCTAGCCTTTCTAAGCTTAAGACTGCCTGATATTACTTGTCCACTGAGTTTACCTAGGGCTTAAGAAATTCAGCACACTTCCAGGAGGAGGAGTTCCCTGCTCAGCTTGTCACGCTCACAGCAGCAGTCTCTCTGCAACCTTCCAGTGTGTACCCAGGCCACACACTGATTTCACAGACTTATTTGAGCTTGTACTGCCATTGCAGTAAAACAAGTAAGCAAGCTCTTTTATCAGAATAACATTCCTGATTGCGGTACAGCACACTGCTAGGATTTTGCCAGTTAACCTTCCTTATGATAGTGTGTTTGTGTAAGATCAGGAATACATACCAACAATTTACTTGCTTTAAAGAAATAAAGTCACAGTATTAAAAGCCTTTTATTACTTATTACTTTAGGCACTAACATTCTAAATTGTAAGTTCAGCAGTTGGATCTACTTAACACTAAGTTTTCTTAAAAAAACAGTACGAAGTAGTTACAAAACCTGGTTGTACTTTTAATCCTCCTGTTGCCAATTTGGAGCTATGGGAAACTATCCCTAAAGTAGAAGGGGTTATTTCTTCTCTAGCTAAATGTACTATGATCCCTTAGAGAATAGTACTTCTTTAAAAGATCCTTTAGATAGAAAACTTGAATCTTTTTACATACTGGCTATGTGTCAGGGTGCCAGGAATCAGACTGAGACGAGAAGTGCAAAAATAATCACACATTTATTAATGGCAAAAAATAATAAAAAGTCCACAAGTCAAATAACAAGTCAGGAAACAAAACCAGAGCTGGTAGTCAGACGAGCCGAGTCAGGAGCTAAAGTAAGTAGTCAGACGAGCCGGAATCAGGAACAAGGAGAACAGCAGAGTCAGGAACAAGCCAGGGATCAGGAACCAGGAGGGACGTCAGACAGCCAGATAATACACAGGAGCTCTCACAAACAAGTCTGAGACAACGCAAGGGCAAAGCATATTGAACAGAGGCCCTTTAAATAATAAGTGATGACATCACAATTCTGAGACTGCATCCTGTCTCACATGGATGATGTACACCAGACTGGCCATAAAAGGAAGTGCAGGAAGTGAGCAGCATCACACAGTATGCACCAGATTAAGCAAGAGAGGTGAGTAAAATGGCTGCCAGCAGCACATGGCAAACAAAACAGGGAAAAAACACTGACAGTACCCTCCCCTCAACGACCCCTCCCCCGTGGGAGGACAAAAGGCTTATTAGGGAAACGGTCATGGGAAGGCATGGAGAGGGGCAGGAGCATGAACATCAGAGGAGGTAACCCATAAACGCTCCTCCAGACCATAGCCCCTCCAGTGAACCAAATACTGTATGCGGCCCCTGGACATATGAGAGTCAATAATGCTGCTGATCTCATACTCCTCATGGTTGTCAACAAAGATAGGACAGGGACGAGGCAACACAGTGGTAAACCAATTACAAACCAATGCTTTAAAGAGGGAGACATGCAAAACATTGGAGATGCGCATTGCAGGAGGAAGGTCAAGAATGTAGGCCACAGGATTGACCCGTCGGAGTATTCGAAAAGGACCAACATAATGGGGAGCCAGTTTATTGGAAGGCACACGAAGATTCAAGTTGCGGGAGGACAGCCAAACTCTCTCACCAACCTGGTAGGAATGTGCTGGCAGACGCTTACAATCAGCCTGGAACTTTTGGTGCTGCATAGAATGATGAAGGCAATCCTGAATCTGCAGCCACGTGAAACGGAGTTGCCGGAGATGCTCCTCCAAAGCCGGAATACCCTGAGACATGAATGAATCGGGCAACAAGGATGGTTGAAACCCATAATTCGCCATGAATGGGGATAACTTGGAGGAAGCATTAATAGCACTATTACAAGGAAACTCTGCCCAAGGTAACAGTTCAGACCAATTATTGTGGTGATCTGAGACATAGCAATGGAGGAACTGTTCCAAAGCTTGATTAGACCGTTCCGCAGCCCCATTGGATTGAGGGTGATATGCCGAGGAAAAGGAAAGCTGGATCCCCATTTGAGCACAAAAGGAATGCCAAAATCTGGAGACCAACTTGCCACCCCGGTCCGACACTATCTCCTTGGGTAACCCATGTAAACGGAAGACCTCCCGGGCAAAAATTGAAGCAAGCTCCTGAGTGGTAGGCAGCTTCTTCAAGGGAATGCAATGTGACATTTTAGAAAAAAACGGTCAACCACCATAAGGATAACAGTATTGCCATTGGAAACAGGGAGCTCGACAATGAAGTCCATGGAAAGACGTCGAGGAGTCTTATTCTGTGCACAAACTGAGCAGGAGGCAACATACGCAGCAACATCAGAACGAAGACCTGGCCACCAGAATTGTCGAGTGACAGACCGAATCATTTGGTTCTTGCCTGGGTGACCTGCGGCTTTAGGATAGTGATAAGTGTGCAAAAGTTTAGTTCGAAGATTCTCAGGAACAAAATACTTACCACTAGGTTTCTCAGGCGGTGCATTGGTTTGTGCAGCCAGGATCTCCTCCCCCAAGATAGAAGTTAAATTAGTACGTATGGTAGCCAAAATATGGTCAGGAGGTATAACTGGAGTAGGTACAGACTCCTCCTTGGACAGAGGGGAAAATTGTCGAGAGAGGGCATCAGCCCTAACATTCTTACTACCAGGCAGGTAGGAGACCACATAATTAAACCAAGACAAAAATAGTGCCCATCTGGCCTGTCGGGGCGCCAAACGTTTTGCTTCAGATAGGTAAGTTAAATTCTTGTGGTCAGTAAGAATGAGCACTGGCACGCTAGTACCCTCGAGAAGATGTCTCCATTCCTTGAGTGCCAAAATTATGGCCAGTAAATCCCTGTCGCCAATTTCATAATTGCACTCAGCTGGAGACAATTTCTTAGAGAAGAAACCACATGGATGCAAGGAACCGTCAGGCGTAGGATGTTGAGACAAGAGGGCACCTACTCCAGTCTCAGATGCATTGACCTCAAGGATGAAAGGCAGGACAGGGCTAGGATGAACCAGAACTGGAGCAGCAGCAAAGGCAGTCTTAAGACTATCAAAGGCCTTAATGACAGTAGGTGACCAATGGAGTGGATCATTCTCTTTACGGGTCATGTCTGTGATAGGTTTAACCAAGGAAGAAAAGTTTTAAATAAACTTTCTATAGTAATTGGCGAACCCCAAAAAACGTTGAATAGACCGAAGACCAACTGGGCGAGGCCACTGCAGAACTTCAGATAACTTGTCAGGATCCATGGAGAACCCTGCAACGGAGATAACATAACCTAGGAAGGTTACTTGAGTCTGATGGAACTCACATTTCTCGAGTTTACAAAACAGGCCGTTCTCACGTAGTCTCTGAAGAACCCGTGTAACATCAGAACGATGAGTGTGGGTGAGTGTATGACGATGTCGTCCATGTACACCACAACACACTGTTGCAACATATCTCGTAGGACATCATTAATAAATTCCTGGAAAACAGCAGGAGCATTACATAGGCCAAAGGGCATTACAAGATACTCATAATGCCTGCTCCTGGTGTTAAATGCTGTTTTCCATTCGTGACCCTCCTTGATCCTAACAAGATTGTATGCTCCTCTCAAATCAAGTTTAGTAAAGACCGTAGCTCCCTTGAGGTGGTCAAAGAGTTCCGTAATGAGCGGAATAGGGTAAGCATTCTTAATGGTAAGATTATTAAGACCCCTGTAATCAATGCATGGTCTTAACTCGCCACCCTTTTTCTTCACAAAGAAGAAGCCAGCCCCTTCAGGAGAGCAAGATTTGCGGAAGATCCCCGCGACAGAGCATCGGCAACATACTCCTCCATAGCACAATTCTCCACAACAGACACAATCATAAGACCGGTGAGGAGGCAACGTAGCTGCACGCACCTTGTCAAAAACGTCTAAGAACTCTCGGTACTCCTCTGGCAATTGAGATACCAAAGAAGTGCACAAGACTTTAACTGGTTACCGAAGACAAGTGGAAATACATTGCGGAGACCACAACAAAATTTCGGACCTGCGCCAGTCAAGACTGGGATTGTGCTTTTGGAGCCAGGGATAACCCAGAACAACCAGAAAATGCGGAGAGTTTATCACCTGGAACTGGAGGGTTTCAAAATGGAGAGCCCCGACAGCCATGGATAACGGAGCAGTTTCACGAGTAACGAGTGCGGGCTGAAGGGGCCTGCCATCAATGGCCTCACTGACCGAGGCAAAACAGGAATGGAGTGCTTTGATACAAAAGCACTGTCAATGAAACAGCCCACAGCACCGGAGTCAACAAGAGCCTGGGTGACTATGGAGGAGTCCACCCAGGAAAGAACAACCATGACCAAAGGTTTCTCCTTTAGAGGTTCTGGGGACAAGGATAAACCACCCAAGATCTGCCCCCGCCATGACCTTAGGTGTGAGTGTTTCCTGGCCGTGTAGGACAAGACTTCAAAAGGTGGCCCTGTAACCCACAATAGAGGCAGAGCCCCTCCCTCCTCTCAGCAGCGGAGAGACGCGTGAATCCCAACTGCATCGGCTCAGCAGTACCTGGTGACTCAGGACCAGGAGGCATGGGAGGAGAGGGAGGCATGGGTGGGAATGAACACGTAGGAGACAACAGAACAGGAGGCTTCCGCAAGCGCTCCTTGAAAGAGGGCCTCTCACTTAGTCTGATGTCAATTAGGGTAAAAAAATGCACCAATGCCTCGAGATCTTCTGGTAAATCTCTGGCAGCAACTTAGTCTTTAATCGCATCAGAGAGCCCATGAAAGAAGGCAGCAACAAGGGCTTCATTGTTCCAACCTACCTCTGCAGCAAGCATTCGGAACTCAATGGCATGCTGAGCAACAGATCTTGTACCTTGCTGAATGGACATGAGTCGTTTAGCAGCAGAGGAAGAGCAAGCCGTAACATCAAATACCCTTCGAAAGGAGGCCACAAATTCAGGGTAATTTGAAATCACAGGTTTATTAGTCTCCCACAAGGGATTAGCCCAGGCAAGAGCTGTGTCAGAGAGTAACGAGATGAGAAATCTCACCTTATCTCTGTCAGAGGGAAACACCTGAGGTAACATCTCAAATAAATGCCCACCTGGTTCAAAAACCCTCTGCACTGATTAGGATCGCCTCCATAACGCTGAGGTAAAGGTGCAGAACCGGACATGCTCCTGGTAGGACTAGGTGCAGCAGCGGAAACAGGAGCAGCAGTAACTTGCGGGACACTTTGGTCCAAGTGTGCAGTGCAATTCAGCAGGGTTTGCAGGGCTAGTGCAAATGGATCCAAGTGGTGATCCTGTTCATCCATCCTGGAAATTATGGCAGGTAAAGGTGGATTATTAGCACCATCAGGATTCATGGCCCTTGCGTAATGTCAGGGTGCAAAGAATCAGACTGAGACAAGAAGTGCAAAAATAATCACACCTTTATTAATAGCAAAAAATAATAAAAAGTCCACAAGTCAAATAACAAGCCAGGAAACAAAACCAGAGCTGGTAGTCAGACGAGCCGAGTCAGGAGCCAAAGCGAGTAGTCAGATGAGCCGGAATCAGGAACAAGGAGAACAGCAGAGTTAGGAATAAGCCAGGTATCAGGAACCAGGAGGGACATCAGACAGACAGGTTATACACAGGAGCTCTCACAAACAGGTCTGAGACAACGCAAGGGCAAAGCATACTGAACAGAGGCCCTTTAAATAATAAGTGATGACATCACAATTCTGAGACTGCATCCTGTCTCACACGGATGATGTACACTAGTTTGGCCATAAAAGGAAGTGCAGGAAATGAGCAGGATCACACACTATGCGCCAGAGTCAGCAAGAGAGGTGAGTAAAATGGCTACCAGCAGCACATGGCAAACAAAACAGGGAAAAAACTCTGACTCTATGTCCTTAGGCCTGCTATATCTATTGCTGATGTAGCTGCTGCCTCTACTTTTTGGCTCTCTAATCTTGCTCAGCAATTTTTCTTCAGACCCTGAATGTTGTAATATTCTACATTTACTACAAGAGGCAAATCTCTTTCTTTGCGATGCAGTATTTGACATTATTAAGATCAACATTAAAACAATGTCATTAGCTGTTCTTTCAAGAACAGCTTTATGGCTTAAATCTTGAAATGCTGATATGGTTTCTAAAATTAGATTACTATCTTTCTTTTCAGGGTAACAATCTATTTGGTTCACAATTAGATGCAATTATTTCTTCCATTACTGGAGGCAAATCAGTTTTTCTGCCTCAAGACTATAGATCTAAAGGGAAATGTAATGCTCCAAATCGTTTTTCATTCTTTTCGAAACAAAGATCAAAAGCCTTCCCCCCTCCAAAAGCCTCTGGCTCTACCTGGAGACCTTCTTCCAATTGGAAAAAATCTAAACAATTCAAGAAACCTAATCCTGTCCAGAAAACAGTATGAAGGTTCAGCCCACAACCCAGTTCTTCTGGTAGGGGGCAGAGTAAAACTTTTTCAGTTGCTCTTCCGTTTAGCCTAGCAACAGCACCAAGGATATTTTCAAAAGTTCTCAATGCCATTCTATCTGTAATCAGGTATTGCAGTGTTTCCTTATTTGGATGATATCTTGGTTCTAGCTCAATCTTTTCATTTAGCAGAATCTCACACAAGTCAACTATTGTTGTTTCTTCAAAATCATGGTTGGAGAATCAATTTTCTAAAAAGTTTATTGATTCCTCAGACAAAGGTCACTTATTTGGGTTTCCAAATAGACATAGTGTCAATGACTCTTTCTCTAACATAAAAGAGACAAATAAAATTAGTTTCAGCTTGCCTGAACCTTCAGTCTCTATTATACCCTTCAGTGGCTATGTGTATGGAGGTTTTAGGCCTTATGATTGCAGCATTGGACGCGATCCCCTTTGCTCATTTTCATATGAGGCCTCTTCAACTTTGCATGCTGCGCCAATGGTGCAGGGAATTGTACTCGAATATCACAACTGATATTCTTGGATCACAACACTCGTTTTTTTCTGACATGGTGGCTACCCCACCAATTTCTTCAAGGGGCTTCCTTTGTTCGTCCTACTTGGTCTGTGATCACAACAGATGCAAGTCTTGCAGGTTGGGGAGCAGTATGGGGGTCCCTGACTGCAAAAGGAGTCTGGAATATAAAGGAAACAAAAATTTGGATCAATATCTTATAACTCCGTGCTCTCTCTATAAAGCCTTTCAAGCTTGGCCTCTTTTAAAGAACAAACCTTATCTTCGTTTTCAGACAGACAATATCACAACAGTGGCCTATGTCAATCATCAAGGGGGAACTTGAAGTTACCTAGCCATGAAAGAAGTCTCTCCACCAGAATGTATTCTTACAAATTGTTCAAATCTGGAGTCTTCCCCAATTAGATATCATGGCCTCTCATTTGAACAAGAAACTTCCCAGATACCTTGCAAGGTCACGGGATCCTCAGGCAGAGGTGGCGGATGCTCTAGAAGTCAACCTTAGTCATTCCAATATGCTTATATATTTCCTTCATTAGTTTCTGCTATCCAGAGTGATTTAAAAAATTAAAATGGAACAATCTGTAATTCTGATAGCACCTGGGTGTCCTCTCAGGATTTGGTTTTGGTATGCAGATCTAGTTTGGATGTCAAGCTACCTGCCATGGCATCTTTCTCTAAGACCAGACCATTTTATCAAGGTTCCTTCTATCTTGGCCCCCCTGGTAATACTTACCAGTGAGACCCCCTCTCCAGAGGGGCATGGACAGAACTATCCACTCCCCTCATTTACCACATAAAGCCTCTAGTGGGACACCACCCCTTCCTCCTCCTAGTTCGGTCCAGCCTGCAAGGTGGACAGGGCTAGGAGTCCCTTTCTGTGTTTAGCAAGTTTTGCTTGTTGGGCTGTGGATTTTTCCCTTTTCTGGGCTTACCTTATAGCCACTGTGAGCTAGCTGTTGTTCTAGCTGATCGGCACCATTATTTCCGTCACTGATATGATGTTAGGCGGCAGAAACCATTCCCTACGGTTTCTTTGTGGGGGCCACCATGTTACCGTGACATCACAGGGGCCGCGTTTAATGGCAGTATTTTTCACGCGCGTGTGTGATTTCAATTTAAGCCTTGGCGAGGCCTTCAACAAGTAACGTTCTTATTCCCCATGAAGATTGTGTATCAAGCTGCATTGGCTATTGTCTCCTGCTGATTGGTCTTCCATTTTGGTGAGTGCTTGTATATAGCTACAAGTTTGAAAGGTGAAACTTTGTTAGCCTGCTTATGCTACTATATGCTATGATACAGCTTAGCCTTATGGATGCTAAAGATGCCCAGTCCCAGCCTCAAACTGCTACAGCCCTGGAAGGGACAGTCTAGTATAAATTAAACTTTCATTATTCAGATAGGACTTTTAATTTTAATCAACTTTCCAATTTACTTTTATCATCAAATTTGCTTTTTTCTCTTGGTATTCTTAGTTTAAACTAAACATAGGTAGACTCATGTGCTAATTTCTAAGCATTTGAGGGCTACCTCTTATCACATGCTTTTTAAATATTTTCAACACAAAGAGACAGAAAGTACACGTGGGCCATATAGATAACACTGTGTTCAGGCACAGGGGACAGTTCAATGGGATACAGCACCACAGTAGCGGTAAGTGCACAGTCTATGGGGTAAGCTGCAATCTCCCCAATAGACTCAATCTTGAAAAGGTAACACCAGCACTGGTATACTTGAAAAAACTCCTAATAAAAGTTTTTTCAAGTATACCAGTGCTGGTGTTACCTTTTCAAGATTCAGGCACAGGGGGTTATTTAAGATTTAGCACAAAACAATGCTAAATTTAAGACAATAGCTAATAAAACAGTTACAGTCATGTGATCAGGGGGCTGGAAGAAGGTTCCTAGATACAAGGTAATCACAGAGGTAAAACGTGTACAGGTGGCCCTCGTTTTACAACGGTTCAATTTACACCGTTTCAGAATAACAACCTTTTTTTCCAGTCATGTGACTGCTATTGAAAAGCATTGAGAAGCAGTGCATTGATTAAAATAGCCAGTAGGTGGAGCTGTCCGCTTGTGTTGCAGCAAAGCCAAGCAAGCTGAAATTAATCAGATTAACCAGACCTGAGCTATCGAGCAGATTTCAAAGGAACAAGATCTTCCTGTCTATAAATCAGTCCAGATTGGAATGCACAGAAATAACTGTTTGCAGAAAAATGCAAAAGAAGTCTGTGTTGTGTGATTATTTTATTAGGCTTATAATGCGGTTTAGCAAATGTTTTTGTTCATTTAACAGTTTAATTATATATTCTGTGTTGTGTGATTATTTTATTAGGTTTATAATGCTGTTTAGCATTTAAAGTCTTCATTCAAAGCTTTAAAAATAATGTATTAAGTGTTACTTATGACAATTTTGAGAGGGGCCTGGAACCTATCTCCCTCACTTTCCATTGACTTACATTATAAACTGGGTTTCAATTTACAACTGTTTCGATTTACAACCATTCCTTCTGGAACCTAACCCCGGCGTAAACTGAGGGCTACCTGTATTAATATAACTGTGTTGGTTATGCAAAACTGGGGAATGGGTAATAAAGGGATTATCTATATTTTAAAACAATAACAGTTCTATGGTAGACTGTCCCTTTAAGGTATGTTTCCAATGTGCGTAATGGTTTCTTATTGTTTGCACCAATTATTAATATATTACTTGTTGTAGGTAGGTTTTACTCCTTTTCTTTAGCCATGTTACCTAGCCTATGCTCACCTGTTTTCTCAGTGTGAACCCCTGTTGGCAGGAGATAAGAAACTTTAAGTGTTTATTGCACATATTTATAGTGGAAGCTTTTCTGATTCACCTATGGGTCCTATGGATAATTTACAATTCCCTGATTCTGCCTCTGATGGGGAAACACTAGATCTAATTTTCCCATAATATTTGACACTGCAACAATATCTGAATTCATTAAAGGGATTTTATGTTCTCTGGAAATTGAGGATGAACTATCTCAGGGTTTCATCTGATTGGTTTAGTTCAAGTTTTGCACCAGACTAGTATTACCCTGTTTCTGACGCTTTTATATCTTCAAATATTTTTGCAAGATCTGAAAAAATATATAAGAATTCTCCGCTAATCTGCTCCGCCTAAGGTTGATGCTGCCATCTCTAGATTATCAAAAGATATTTCCCATTTTTATGATGCTGGATATTTTTAAGATGTAATGGATAAAAAAATGGAGCAGAATTTGAAAGGAATTTATCTCCATCAGGGACTCTTATTTCATAGTAGCAGAGCTATCTACAGGCTGTATACCATTATTTGTGTGATAATATAAGCAGGACTATCTAACTGCAAGCTGTATACTATTAATTTTGTGATAATATAAGCAGGACTATCTAACGGCAAGCTGTATGCAATTAATTTTGTGATAATATAAGCAGGACTATCTAACTGCAAGCTGTATAATATTCATTGTGTGATAATATTAGCAGGACTATCTAACTGCAAGCTGTATACTATTAATTGCATGGTAATATAATGTTTTAAGCACAATAACAAACATGTAAAATGTATTTCATCTACTTTTTTGGTGGAAACTGTTTTCTTTTTTCAAGGCTATTGTTAAAAGTCTGATAGTATTTATTCTTACCTTTTTTGTTTCTCTATTTTAATGCTGCAGGTTTTTTCCTTGGTCTGATTTTCAACCCATGCCCCTTTTTAATCACCTGCCTTTAATTATCTAGGGAGCATTTAGGAGACACACCCTGATTGATTTTCTCCTGTTGATACTTGATTTAAAAAAAAAAAAAAAAAAAGATTTTTGAGTATGAAGCCTTTTTAGTTTTTGAGTTTGTTATTTACATCTATGGGTTAGAATATATAATTTGCATTTATCTCTTTTTTGTTTTGAGTTTTTAATAGTCAGACTTTGTTTTATACAAAAAGTACCTGCTTCCAGCAGGCAGGAAATTAGAATTATATTCTACTCTGGCTGGGCTTTAAAGAAACACTGAACTCAAATTTTTATTTTCTGATTCAGATAGAGAATGCAATTTTAAGCAACTTTCTAAGTTACTCCTATTATCAATTTTTCTTTATTCTCTTGCTATCTTTATTTGAAAAAGAAGGCATCTACGCTAAGGAGCCAGCCAATTTTTGGTTCAGACCCTGGACAGCACTTGTTTATTGGTGGGTGAATTTATCCACCAATCAGCAAGAACAACCCAGGTTGTTCACCAAAATGGGCCGGCATCTAAACTTACAGTCTTGCTTTTCAAATAAAGATACCTAGAGAATGAAGAAAATTTGATAGGAGTAAATCAGAAAGTTGCTTAAAACTGCGTGCTCTATCTGAATCAAGAAAGAAAACATTTGGGTTCAGTGTACCTTTAAATGTTCAGCCTCCTGATGTATGTAATACAAAAAAACTGTATATGCTAACAATCTCAAGATGAGAGACTAAGTAACTTTATAAACCTATAAGTAGGCAAAAAGTCCCTTATATAAGAGTCCTTTTTCAAATAAAGTCTTGTCGTAGTAGCCAGTGTTCGAGTATCAAGTGATACAAAAAAAGGACTCCAAACAATATTTTACTTAGTCCCAATTGTATGGCAGATAAGTATGGTACTTATCTTTTACTCCAAAGGGCGGTGCAGATAGTCCGTAACAATTAGGTAAATATGTTACAGTTCAGCTCTCTCGTCCTGTGCATAGGGAGCTAAAGAAGATCTGGACAACTTCTGTCGGTGAGGCTTGTAAGGCGAGGAAGCCCCCCAAGGCTCGCCTGCAGGGAATGTACCAGGGTAAAACTAACTTCTGTATGCTGCTCCAAGTTGCGTGTAAATACCGCCTCAGCTCCAAAAACTTCAGTCAAAAGGTAATACCACAGTTGGCGTGATAATTCCTCGTCTGTTCCGAGGTTCTGATGTCAGTGAGTTGCAACCCCTGTGATAGGCTCAGGAGGAGGGTGTAGATGGTCTGTAACTGGCAAATAGCCGACAGGTAACAACAGCTGTATTGGAGAGAACCAGAGGGTCGAGTGGCTCAAGCGGTATTTCCTTCCGCTATAAAGGATAATCATTCACGACACAATAGACCCGAACTTGATGAAGAAGAAAAGTTCATTTATTCAATGAGTAGTAACAGGAACATACAAATGAAAGCCTGACGCGTTTCGCTCATGCTCACATGCGCTTCATCAGAGGGAGCATGCGCGAAATGCATCAGGCATTCATTTGTATGTTCCTGTTACTACTCATTGAATAAATTAACTTTTCTTCTTCATCAAGTTCGGTTCTATTGTGGCTTTGTTTGTCTTGAAGGATTATCCTATAATAAAGCACTCTGCTAGGTACCGGCTGTAAACAGGTACAAGAACAGAGGGAGCTATGGTTATTGGTTGAATGTCAAAAGATCCATAGAATTGGGACCAACAATATTATGCTTTACAATGGGAGTGTTACTACTTCTTAGAGAAAGGACTTTGTTCATTATACTCTTCGTATAATCGACTACAATGCACATACCCATCTGTTAGTCTACACTCTTAGCAATAAGTGTATGGGATTGTTCTGTTTCTTCTGTAATCTGAGCAATAATTTTTCCTAGTTTTCTCTGGGTAATATGCACTTTGTATAAATAGGTTCTATGAATACCCTGTCAGGGTGCCAGGAATCAGACTGAGACGAGAAGTGCAAAAATAATCACACCTTTATTAATAGCAAAAAATAATAAAAAGTCCACAAGTCAAATAACAAGCCAGGAGTCAAAACCAGAGCTGGTAGTCAGACGAGCCGAGTCAGGAGCCAAAGCGAATAGTCAGACGAGCCTGAATCGGGAACAAGGAAAACAGCAGAGTCAGGAACAAGCCAGGTATCAGGAACCAGGAAGGATGTCAGGCAGCCACGTAATACACAGGAACTCTCAGAAACAGGTCTGAGACAACGCAAAGGCAAAGCATACTGAACAGAGGCCTTTTAAATAATAAGTGATGACATCACAATTCTGAGACTGCATCCTGTCTCACATGGATGATGCACACCAGTCTGGCCATAAAATGAAGTGCAGGAAGTGAGCAGCATCCCTCACAATGCACCAAGCCAGGAAGAGAGGTGAGTAAAATGGCTGCCATCAGCACATGGCAAACACAACAGGGAAAAACCCTGACCATACCCTCCCCTCAATGACCCCTCCCCAGCGGGAGGACAAAAGGCTTATTGGGGAAACGGGCATGGAAGGCACGGAGGAGGGTGGGAGCATGAACATCAGAGGAGGGAACCCAAGAATGCTCCTCCGGACCGTAGCCCCTCCAGTGAACCAAATATTGTACACGGCCCCTGGACATACGAGAGTCAATAATGCTGCTGACCTCATACTCCTCATGGTTGTTAACAAAGATAGGACGGGGACGAGGCAACACAGTGGTAAACAGATTACAAACCAATGGTTTCAAGAGGGAGACATGAAAAACATTGGAGATGCGCATAGCAGGAGGAAGGTCAAGAGCGTGGGCCACAGGATTGACCCCTCTGAGTATTCGAAAAGGACCAACATATCGGGAAGCCAATTTATTGGAAGGCACACAAAGGTGCAAGTTGCGGGAGGACAGCCAAACTCTCTCACCAAACTGGTAGGAAGGTGCGGGCAGATGCCTACGATCAGCCTGGAACTTTTGGCGCTGCATAGAACGATGAAGGCAATCCTGAATCTGCACCCACGTGGAACGGAGTTGCCAAAGATGCTCCTCCAAAGCCGGAATACCCTGAGAAATGAATGAATCGGGCAACAAGGATGGTTGAAACCCATAATTCGCCATGAACGGGGATAACTTGGAGGAAGCATCAATAGCACTATTACAAGCAAACTCTGACCAAGGTAACAGTTCAGACCAATTATTATGGTAATCGGAGACATAGCAATGGAGGAAATGTTCCAGAGCTTGATTAGACCGTTCCGCGGCCCCATTGGATTGAGGGTGATATACCGAGGAGAAGGAAAGCTGGATCCCGATTTGAGCACAAAAGGAACGCCAAAATCTGGAGACAAACTGGCTACCCCGGTCTGACACTATCCGCTAGGGTAACCCATGTAAACGGAAGACCTACCGGGCAAAAATTGAAGCAAGCTCCTGAGCTGTAGGCAGCTTCATCAAGGGAATGCAATGTGACATTTTAGAAAAACGGTCAACCACCATAAGGATAACAGTATTGCCATTGGAAACAGGGAGCTCGACAATGAAGTCCATGGAAAGATGTGTCCAAGGATGCTCACCATTAGCAATAGGTTAAAGAAGACCCATAGGAAGACGTTGAGGAGTCTTATTCTGTGCACAAACTGAGCAGGAGGCAACATATGCAGCAACATCAGAACGAAGACCTGGCCACCAGAATTGTCGAGTGACACACCAAATCATTTGGTTCTTGCCTGGGTGACCTGCGGCTTTAGGATAGTGGTACTTGTGCAAAAGTTTAGTTTGAAGATTCTCAGGAACAAAACACTTACCACTATTTTTCTCAGGCGGTGCATTGGTTTGTGCAGCCAGGATCTCCTCCCCCAAGGGAGAAGTCAAATTAGTATGTATGGTAGCCAAAATATGGTCAGGAGGTATAACAGGAGTAGGGTACAGATTCCTCCTTGGACAGAGGCAAAAACTGTCGAGAGAGGGCATCAGCCCTAACATTCTTACTACCAGGCAGGTAGGAGACCACATAATTAAACTGAAACAAAAATAGCGCTCATCTGGCCTGTCGGGGCGACAAACGTTTTGCTTCAGATAGATAAGTTAAATTCTTGTGGTCAGTAAGAATGAGCACTGGCACGCTAGTACCCTCAAGAAGATGCCTCCATTCCTTGAGTGCCAAAATTATGGCCAGTAATTCCCTATCGCCAATTTCATAATTGCACTCCGCTGAAGACAATTTCTTAGAGAAGAAACCACATGGATGCAAGGAACCATCAGGCGTAGGACGTTGAGACAAGAGGGCACCTACTCCAGTCTCAGACGCATCGAACTCAAGAACGAAAGGCAGGACAGGGTTAGGATGAGCCAGAACTGGAGCGGCAGCAAAGGCAGTCTTAAGACTATCAAAGGCCTTAATGGCAGTAGGTGACCAATGGAGTGAATCATTCTCTTAACGGGTCATATCTGTGATAGGTTTGACCAAGGAAGAAAAGTTTTTAATAAACTTTCTATAGTAATTGGCGAACCCCAAAAAACATTGAATAGACTGAAGACCAACTGGGAGAGGCCACTGCAGAACTGCAGATAACTTGTCAGGATCCATGGAGAACCCTGCAACAGAGATAACATAACCTAGGAAGGTTACTTGAGTCTGATGGAACTCACATTTCTCGAGTTTACAAAACAGGCCGTTCTCACGTAGTCTCTGAAGAACCCGTGTAACATCAGAAAGATGAGCCTCAAGTGTGGGTGAGTGTATGAGGATGTTGTCTAAGTACACCACAACACACTGTTGCAACATATCTCATAGGAGATCATTAATAAATTCCTGAAAAACAGCAGGAGCATTACATAGGCCAAAAAGCATTACAAGATACTCATAATTCCCGCTCCTGGTGTTAAATGCTGTTTTCCATTCATGGCCCTCCTTAATCCTAATGAGATTGTACGCTCCTCTCAAATCAAGTTTAGTAAAGACTGTAGCTCCCTTGAGGCGGTCAAAGAGTTCCGTAATGAGCGAAATAGGGTAAGCATTCTTAATGGTAAGACGATTAAGACCCCTATAATCGATACATGGTCTTAACTCACCACCCTTTTTCTTCACAAAGAAGAAGCCAGCCCCTGCAGGAGAGCAGGATTTGTGGATGATTCCCCCTGACAGAGCATCGGCAACATACTCCTCCATAGCACAATTCTCTGCAACAGACAGAGGGTACACCCGGCCCCGAGGAGGAATGGCTCCGGGTTGCAGGTCTATGGCACAATCGTAAGACCGGTGAGGAGGCAATGTACCGGCACGCACCTTGTCAAACGCGTTTAGGAACTCTCGGTACTCCTCTGGCAATTGAGATACCGAAGAAGTGCACAAGACTTTAACTGGTTTCTGAAGACAAGTGGAAATACATTGCGGGGACCATGACAAAATTTCGGACCTGCGCCAGTCGAGACTAAGATTGTGCTTTTGGAGCCAGGGATAACCCAGAACAACCAGAAAATGCAGAGAGTTTATCACCTGGAACTGGAGGGTTTCAAAATGGAGAGCCCCAACAGCCATGGACAACAGAGCAGTTTCGTGAGTAACGAGTGCGGGCTGAAGGGGCATGCCATCAATGGCCTCAATAGCAAGCGGAACGGACTGAGGCAAAACAGGAATGGAGTGCTTTGATACAAAAGCACTGTCAATGAAATAGCCCGCAGCACCGGAGTCAACAAGAGCCTGAGTGACTATGGAGGAGTCCACCCAGGAAAGGACAACCATGACCAAATGTTTCTCCTTAAGCGGTTCTGGGGACGAGGATAAACCACCCAAGGTCTGCCCCCGACAGGACCTTAGGTGTGAGCGTTTCCCGGCCGTGTAGGACAAGATTTCAAAACGTGGCCCTGTAACCCACAATAGAGGCAGAGCCCCTCCCTCCTCCTAAAGTCCCTCTCTGCCGCGGAGAGTCGGGTGAATCCCAATCTGCATCGGCTCAGCAGTACCTGGTGACTCGGGACTAGGAGGCATGGGAGGAGAGGGAGGCATGGGTGGGAACGAACAGGTAGGAGACAACGGAACAGGAGGCTTCCGCAAGCGCTCCTTGAAAGAGGGCCTCTCTCTGAGTCTGATGTCAATTAGGATAAAAAAAGACACCAATGCCTCGAGATCCTCTGGTAAATCTCTGGCAGCAACTTTGTCTTTTAATAGCATCAGAGAGCCCATGAAAGAAGGCGGCAACAAGGGCTTCATTGTTCCAACCTACCTCTGTGGCAAGCGTACAGAACTCAATAGCATACTGAGCAACAGATCTTGTACCTTGCTGAATGGACATGAGTCGTTTAGCAGCAGAGGAGGAGCGAGCTGGAACATCAAATACCCTTCGAAAGGAGGCCACAAATTCAGAGTAATTTGAACTCACAGGTTTATTAGTCTCCCACAAGGGATTAGCCCAGGCAAGAGCTGTGTCAGAGAGTAACGAGATGAGAAATCCCACCTTAGCTCTGTCAGAGGGAAACGCCTGAGGTAACATCTCAAAGTAAATGCCCACCTGATTCAAAAACCCTCTGCACTGAATAGGATCGCCTCCATATCGCTGAGGTAGAGGTGCAGAACCGGACATGCTCCTGGTAGGCATAGGTGCAGCAGCGGAAACAAGAGCAGCCATAACTTGCGGGACGTTTTGGTCCAAATGTGCAGTGCGAGTCAGCAGGGTTTGCAGGGCTAGTGCAAATTGATCCAAGCGGTGATCCTGTTCATCCATCCTGGAAATGATGGCAGGTAAAGGTGGATTATTAGCACCATCAGGATTCATGGCCTTTGTATAATGTCAGGGTGCCAGGAATCAGACTGAGACGAGAAGTGCAAAAATAATCACACCTTTATTAATAGTAAAAAATAATAAAAAGTCCACAAGTCAAATAACAAGCCAGGAGTCAAAACCAGAGCTCGTAGTCAGACGAGCCGAGTCAGTAGCCAAAGCGAATAGTCAGATGAGCCGGAATCAGGAACAAGGAAAACAGCAGAGTCAGGAACAAGTCAGGTATCAGGAACCAGGAAGGACGTCAGGCAGCCAGGTAATACACAGGAACTCTCACAAACAGGTCTGAGACAACGCAAAGGCAAGGCATACTGAACAGAGGCCCTTTAAATAATAAGTGAGTGATGACATCACAATTCTGAGACTGCATCCTGTCTCACATGGATGATGCACACCAGTCTGGCCATAAAAGGAAGTGCAGGAAGTGAGCAGCATCCCCCACAATGCACCAAGTCAGGAAGAGAGGTGAGTAAAATAGCTGCCAGCAGCACATGGCAAACACAACAGGGAAAAACCCTGACATACCCTGGGTGTATGAATACCTTTCACACTATGGGGAATTAATCTGTATACACTGAAAGACCTGAGCAGATTGTATATATATATATATGACACTGTAGTTTGGCACATCTTTATGGTTTCCCTTAGTGTTTTTAAGGTGTACCTAGGGTGTGAACACACTTCTGAATTTATACTGTGTTTAGTTTGTTTCATTTCTCTTATATAATATAAATGTATTCCCTATGGGATTATACTGGATATTTCACAACAGAACAGTATTTTTGACTCCGCTTGCCATGTTCTCTCCACAATGCAGGAAATCAATCACTAAAAGAATATAAACCCCATTTTTTTTCTTTCATGATTCAGATAGAACATACAATTTTAAACAATTTTCCAATATACTTCTATTATCACATTTTTTTTTGTTTTGCTGTTGTCCTTATTCCTATTCTTTGTTGAAGAGCAGGAAGGAAGTTCAGGGGTGTGCACCTGTCTGCAGCATTATATAGCAGCAGTTTTGCAGCAATGTTATACATTAGGAAGAACACTAGATTGCAGCACTATTTCCTGTCATGTAGTACTCTAGACTAGACATGTGCATGTTACCTATCTAAATATCTCTTCATCAAAGAAAAACATGAGAATTAAGCAAATTTTATAATAGAGGTAAATTGTATTCTCTATCAGGCTTCTTGTCCAAAAACATGAATGCCATCGGTTTGCCAGCACAAGCCTAAACGTGAAGGTTCTGAAGGGGATGAGCATCATGGTGGTTCCACTACTTTTTTTTGGAATTCAATTGAAGTGGCAAATAGCCTATAGAAATTGTCATGGTTCCTTTGAATTATTGAGATATGTTCTAGTTAACTCGCCATCCACTGTCTCTTTTGGTCAACTTTATGGGTGCCCAGCATGCTGACAATATTCTCATGGTCACAAAATCCACTAAAACTGACTAACCTGTACCATACCATATGCCTGTGCAATTATTTTCAATCTTTGGTCACTTATTACTATGTCTTATAGTTTCTTTAGTAGCAAATTATGTGAACATATCCCGTTTTCTGGACACCCAATCTGACTCTTCCCAGTTTAAACCCCCCAGCACTCCTTTTTAACTTTAGGAAGTGTCCCAATGTATCAACCATAACCTCATGGATTTCTGTTGTTGTTAAGTTTTTGTTATCAAGTATTTCATGACTGACTATTAAATATGCTCTTTTTTTCAAAGTTCTAAATGGCTCACATGAAATTTCTTTAAAAATAAGGAAAGTTTAATATTGGACACTTGAAAATTGGCTTCTGCAAACTTACAAAATTATAGAATACGCTTTCACTGCAGTTATATACACCCAGAGCTTTACAGTTAAGATAATCATTTACTTATCTACTCTTATACATCCACAGTGCAGCAGAAGCAGCTTTATACACAAATTCTGTGAAATGCTAATCATAGTTTATACATAAAGCCCCATTTATGTGACAGACGGACAATGTTCCCAACCTGTCCATTTATCTTTGTGAAGAGCAGGCAGCACATTTTGTTTATCATTGCACATTGATTTCCTTGTGTGGTGCTGCCCTCTTCTTTCACGTGATTTGTCGATCACCCTGAACAAATGAGTTGAGGCGGTGGAGAGAGTACGAAGGAGCAGTTATGTGATCACTGCTTCTGAACTTGTGGTAAGCAGGCTCACATTTGCTTTTCAGATGCTCCAAAACAGCCACCTCTGCTTTTTTAAATGGAGCCCATAATTTGAAATGGAGGTGTTTACCTCAGTTCTCATCCCAGTATGGCAGAAAGTATACAGAATGCACAGAAGATATAAAGCTTCTGTCTCTGTTCTCACCGCTGTCTTGTGTGGAGGATTTACACAACTTACAGAAACCAAGGGATTGATGCTGATCATGGCCCCAGAATAGGCATTTGGTAATTAAGGGCAGTCTGTACTAGTACAGCTGGGGGATAATTGCATTGAATGCTCAGTGTGGTCTCCTGATCCTGTAATGCAGGCTGGGCCTGATCTGGGTGCAGCTGTATAAAAGGATTTTAAATAAAAATGAGCTGCTTTAAAACTGAGATGACAGTAGAGAATTTCTTTCCCCTATGAGCAGTATGGAGGAGATAGCAAGGTGCCCTGCCAGCACATATTTGTTCCAATGCCCCCTTGGGCTTTTATAACAAAAATGAAGCTCAGTTGTTGAAAATTTAAAAATAGATCTAGAAAAACAGGGAATTTTTCAGTAAGTGAGGCAAGCTCCTCATTCAGAGCTTTTTTTTCCACTGTGCAGATTCTTCCATTATTTCTATTACCAATATTTAACCCATTACCAGACCACCAGGAAAAGAGGGGCACTGGGACCACTAGACATACATTCATTTCTTTTTTCAGATTCTTTCTGTCTTTTCTATTTTGATGTGGATAGATTACTTCTTCCTCCACAGGGTTTCTTCATAATCGTTGTAATTCCTTCCTCCAACATGGAACATGAGTAGCTCACTTTGTGTTTTTAAAAAGGAAAGCCCATTTATTTAACATTTCAGCAGGAATAATAAAATCTAGCAATCTCTTGCAGGTTGATAGATGATATATTGCAAATAACTGAAGAGAATGTCCCTCAAAGTTTGTGTGTTTTCGACTCAGTTTGTTAATGTAATAATGAACAATGATTTAGTAAACATTTATTAAATGTAAGAGAAGAGGCGTCTAAATCTGGAACCAATCGACAAAAGATGTCAGGTAATATATCTTGCAGTTTGGTATAGGATTCAGGTAAGCTGTAAACTCTTAGGCTTGACCATTGGAATCTATTTTCCTCATGTTCAGTATGATCTTCAAATTTGTAAATGTCTTTATATTTGATATGTGTTCAGTAGATATGTGGGATGATATAGGTCAAACCATCTACTCTGTATTCAATGTCTCGGAAATAAGGCCACTTATTTTTTATACATGTGAAGAACTTTTATGGAAATAAAGGCGACAGAATAATTATAATTTGCTATTTTGTTCTACCTGACTGAATGTTTTAAGAGTAAAACGTTTCAGGTTTGGATTATTGAGCATATCTACCTCCAGATGAGCGAACTGATGATGGAGTGGAGGCTTCTACAGAATAATCATAGTAAAAGACATTTGTTTGCACAGATGAATCCTCTAAAATAAGTCATTAAAGCACCATTCAGAAGTTGCAGTAGGAAGTGGTCGCTGAGTTAGCTATATCACCGAGTTACAATTATACATATACCACATATACACACACCATAAATATGAAGAAATCAATATACTGAAATAATAAATAAGAAGAATCTCTTGGAAAGCTAAATTTCAGCCCAGTAGGGATGTAGAAGTTGCAGATAAAAATTACACCGCAGTACTGTAATAAATAATGAAAACTAGGTGTCACTGTTGTACTGTAGAAAGCCTGTGATATAATTTGAAATGACAAAATAATTGTTTCACTGTTACCAAGAAATAGATATCAAAAATATATTTTTTTACAAATAAATACAAGACAATACAACAAGTGTAAACCAATAGTGTCTACCAAAGCCATGTGTTTGTGTTATAAGCCGTGACATAGAACATTTAATCATGTCTTCTACTGCCTTGTGTGATAGAGGTTAAGGTGTTTATGGAAATGTAGGTTATTTATAAAGTGTCTGTGTGTATCTATCTATCTATCTATCTATATATATATAATTATATGCAGCTCTTGTCCTATATAAATGTTTATCTTCCCATGCAGCCATATTATATTACAGAGCACACACTTGGACACATTTTAAAAGTTAGGGCTGCAGGAAAAAAGCAAAAGATAATGAAAATGATATTTGCAAAAAAAAAAGGAATAGGAATAAAGTAATAAGGAAATAAAAAAGCACACATTTGCTGCAGGCATATTGAAGGCTGAGCTTCTTAGGTGCTCACAAGCATAGAGAGATCCCCATCCTACATTCTGCAACATGCTGTTCCCAGTATGTTTAGGCATAAACCCATCCAGCATAGAGGTCTGATGCTTAGCAATCAAACAGGTGTCCAAGCTGTTTCTCATTTAAATATCCTTTTAGGGGTTAAATAAACACAGAACACAATTCCAATTTGAGATTATCTCAGCTCTGAAGGTAAAGTAGTATTTTTAACTGTAAACTATTATCTATTTTGTCTGGTGTAACCTCACATTGTAATACCTTGAGCCATTTTTTTTCCTTCCCTGCTAAGGATTTTACCAGGAGCCTATTGCTCATCCTTGGGAATGCTAAACTAAGACACACCTGGATTCCTCATCACTAATAAATAGCTGTTATGCTATAAGGTCTTTGTCAGTGTTGTTCCTCACATAATCATTATGAGGTGATTCAATGTCTCTTAAAGGGACACTGTAAGTAAATATTTTCTGTGCCTGTTACTAACTAACTACCCCAAATACGCTTTTTATCAATAGCATTTCATTAACATATCTCTGCCGTATATCAGAAAACTTGCCTGCAAATGTAATTGTTTTCCAAACCCACTCCGTGGGTATCCTTTGCTCTGTACCAATCCGTTTACAATACCTAGGTTTCAAAATGGCGCTTTAAACACAAAGTTATTGGTTTAAGTATTTTGAACATGCAGTGCTGAAAATAGTGGCCAGGATAACGTGACATCATCGGCGAATAAAAGATATAACTTTTAGAACGTTATGAAACTTCGTTTTGGAGAAAATATAGGTCAGTAGGTTTTAATTAATGTTTATTAACTTTAATATGTTAGTTGTTTAGCTTAAAAATTATAACAGAAAGTAATCCTTTAACATTCAAATGCCTGAACCATAGCTTTAGTACAAAACACACATTAAAGGTTCCAGGCTTTTGTAACATTAAAGGGGCAGTCTAGTCAAAATTAAACTTTCATGATTCAGATAGGGCATGTAATTTTAAACAACTTTCCAATTTACTTCTATTATCTAATATGCTCAATTCTTTAGATATCCTTTGTTCAAGAAATAGCAATGCACATGTGTGAGCCAATCACACAAGGCCTCTATGTGCAGCAACCAATCAGCAGCTACTGGGCATATCTAGATATGCTTTTAGCAAGTGATATCAAGAGAATGAAGCAAATTAGATAATAGAAGTAAATTAGAAAGTTGTTTAAAATGACATGCTCTTTCTAAATCACAAAAGAAAAATTTTGGGTTTCATGTCCTTTTAATTATTGAATAATGCTTACACACACTTTCCAAATTTTGCAGTGGATTCCTTATCAGAGCATTTGTAATAAATGTTTTGGGTGCTATTGTTAATACCTGTGTCCACATTTAACACCGTTTGTATACTTTTTAAATTAAAAAAAAATAACAAATCAAATATGCTGTAAGAGCTATATTAAAATTCCAAAAGGAGACTTAAATTTAAACAAACTCTCCATAAAAATACTGATAATATTATTTAACATTCTACTAATTTGTACATATAGCAATTCAACAATTCCAAATTGATTTCCTTAACTTTCAGGAACGTGTATCCTTCATGTGGATCCTTCCTCATTATACTAGCTACAAAATGTGTGAATGTGTTCATGTATATCTTATCAATTGATTGAAAAGCAATAAATATATTCATGAGATTTCTAAGTTGTTGTATTTGTAGTTGAAAGAACTATATGTCCCAGAAACCCATGGGGGCAAGTCTATTATACCTATTTCTGTTGCATCTACATGTTGAACTATGGTAAAATATTCAAAAAAGTAAGTGCACTGTAAATATAGAGTACAATATTAGAACAACTGTCTGTTTTAGTGTCCCTGTCTGTTAGTCTCTTTGTGTGTGTTAATGTCTGTTTGCTACCGTCTGAGTGTTTGTGTGTCTGTCTGGGTCTGTCTGTTAATGTCTTTCACCTAGATTACGAGTTGTGCGTTCGTGTTTTAACGCTGAAAAAAATGGTAATTTCAGCGTTAAAACAGCACCGCAGCCATTACAAGTCTTGTTGGTATAGGTGTACCGCAAGCCTTTTAGCCTGTAACCACACACATAAAGATTACGTTTTTTCATGGGATTCCCATAGCGCTGCCATGACGAGTTTTGCGGTGAGGCTAAAAAAACCTGTGTTACAGCCTATAGCGTTTATAACTCGTAATCTAGCTGTTTGTGCCTTAGTATCTCTGTATTTGTGTGTGTATCTGTGTTAGTGTGTGTAGTTATGTCTCTCTGTGTGTTAGTGCATCTGTGTGTCTCTCTCTCTCTGTGTCAGGGCCCAATGATCTAAAGGTCTCTGGGCTGGCGAGATTATTAAAGTATTTTCGCCAGTACTTCTATTTCCCTGGTGGAATGATCTAAAGCCACTTTTTACCCTAAAAACAGGGTGTCTCGCTAGGGGGCATACTCTGCATTTCCGTATGTTATATGCACAATAAAATTTGTATTTTAAAAATCTTTAATAATGAATAATTGAACCATTCACACAAATTAAGCAATAAAAAATGTATTGTTAATGGGCATCAAAAATCTTAACAAAATCCTTCACCAAAATTTGTATTTTATAAAAAATGTAAAATTTGTATGTAAATTACACAGGAAAAAATAGCATGAAATATGCACAGAATACATAATAATTTAAGTACACAGGAAGTGCAAAAATCGCAAAAATTTGTAAAGGGACATTATACTAACATGCCAAAAAAGGACGTACATTTGAATATTCATTCCTTCAAGCATGAATATTTACTATGTTATGGTTGCATGACTTTTCACAGGGTGATGTACAAATCTCTGTTACATGCTGTCAGGGTTTTTTCCCTGTTTTGTTTGCCATGTGCTGCTGGCTGCCATTTTACTCACCTCTCTTGCTCACTCTGGTACATACTGAGTGATGCTGCTCATTTCCTGCACTTCCTTTTATGGCCAGACTCGTGTACATCATCCGTGTGAGACAGGATGCAGTCTCAGAATTGTGATGTCATCACTTATTATTTAAAGGGCCTCTGTTCAGTATGCTTTGCCCTTGCGTTGTCTCAGACCTGTTTGTGAGAGCTCCTGTGTATTACCTGGCTGTCGGATGTCCCTCCTGGTTCCTGATCTCTGGCTTGTTCCTGACTCTGCTGTTCTCCTTGTTCCTTATTCCGGCTCATCTGACTACTCGCTTTGGCTCCTGACTCGGCTCGTCTGACTACCAGCTCTGGTTTTGATTCCTTGCTTGTTATTTGACTTGTGGACTTTTTATTATTTGTTGCTATTAATAAAGGTGTGATTATTTTTGCACTTCTCGTCTCAGTCTGATTCCTGGCACCCTGACATTACGCAAGGGCCATGAATCCTGATGGTGCTAATAATCTATCTTTACCTGCCATAATTTCCAGGATGGATGAACAGGTTCACCGCTTGGATCAATTTGCACTAGCCCTGCAAACCCTGCTGACTCGCACTGCACATTTGGACCAAAGTGTCCCGCAAGTTATGGCTGCTCCTGTTTCCGCTGCTGCACCTAATCCTACCAGTAGCATGTCTGGTTCTGCACCTCTACCTCAGCGTTATGGAGGCGATCCTAATCAGTGCAGAGGGTTTTTGAACCAGGTGGGCATTTACTTTGAGATGTTACCTCAGGCGTTTCCCTCTGACAGAGCTAAGGTGGGATTTCTCATCTCGTTACTCTCTGACACAGCTCTTGCCTAGGCTAATCCCTTGTGGGAGACGAATAAACCTGTGATTTCAAATTACCCTGAATTTGTGGCCTCCTTTCAAAGGGTAATTGATGTTCCGGCTCGCTCCTCCTCTGCTGCTAAAGAACTCATGTCCATTCAGCAAGGTACAAGATCTGTTGCTCAGTATGCCATTGAGTTGCGTACGCTTGCCGCAGAGGTAGGTTGGAACAATGAAGCCCTTGCTACCGCCTTCTTTCATGGTCTCTCTGATGCGATTAAAGACGAAGTTTCTGCCAGAGATTTACCAGAAGATCTTGAGGCATTGGTGTCTTTTTTTATCCTAATTGACATCAGACTAAGTGAGAGGCCCTCTTTCAAGGAGCGCTTGCGGAAGCCTCCTGTTCCATTGTCTCTGACGTGTTTGTTCCCACCCATGCCTTCCTCTCCTCCCATGCCTCCTGGTCCCGAGTCACCAGGTACTGCTGAGCCGATGCAGTTGGGATTCACGCATCTCTCCGTGGCAGAGAGGGCCTTTAGGAGGAGGGAGGGGCTCTGCCTCTATTGTGGGTTACAGGGCCACCTTTTGAAGTCTTGTCCTACACAGCCGGGAAACTCTCACACCTAAGGTCCTGTCGGGGGCAGACCTTGGGTGGTTTATCCTCGTCCCCAGAACTGCTAAAGGAGAAAACTTTGGTCACGGTTGTCCTTTCCTGGGTGGACTCCTCCATAGTCACCCAGGCTCTTGTTGGCTCCGGTGCTGCGGGCTATTTCATTGACAGTGCTTTTGTATCAAAGCACTCCATTCCTGTTTTGCCCCGGTCCGTTCCGCTTGCTATTGAGGCCAATGATGGCAGGTCCCTTCAGCCCGCACTCGTTACTCACGAAACTGCTCCATTATCCATGGCTGTGTGTGCTCTCCATTTTGAAACCCTCCAGTTCCAGGTGATAAACGCTCTGCATTTTCCGGTTGTTCTGGGTTATCCCTGGCTCCAAAAGCACAATCCAAGTCTCGATTGGTGCTGGTCCGAAATTTTGTTGTGGTCTCCGCAATGTATTTCCACTTGTCTTCGGAAACCAGTTAAAGTCTTGTGCACTTCTTCGGTATCTCAATTGCCAGAGGAGTACAGAGAGTTCCTAGACTTTTTTGACAAGGTGCATGCCGGTACGTTGCCTCCTCACCGGTTTTACAATTGTGCCATAGACCTGCAACCTGGAGCCATTCCTCCTCGGGGCCGGGTTTACCCTCTGTCTGTTGCGGAGAATTCTGCTATGGAGGAGTATGTTGCCAATGCTCTGTCATGGGGGATCATCCGCAAATCCTGCTCTCCTGCAGGGGCTGGCTTCTTTGTGAAGAAAAATGGTGGCGAGTTAAGACCATGCATCGACTATAGGGGTCTTAATCATCTTACCATTAAGAATACTTACCCTGTTCCGCTCATTACGGAACTCTTTGACCACCTCAAGGGAGCTACAGTCTTTACTAAACTTGATTTGAGAGGAGCGTACAATCTCATTAGGATCAAGGAGGGCCATGAATGGAAAACAGCATTTAACACCAGGAGCGGGCATTATGAGTATCTTGTAATGCCTTTTGATCTATGTACTGCTCCTGCTGTTTTCCAGGAATGTATTAATGATGTCCTACGAGATATGTTGCAACAGTGTGTTGTGGTATACTTGGATGACATCCTCATACACTCACCCACACTTGAGGCTCATTGTTCTGATGTTACATGGGTTCTTCAGAGACTACGTGAGAACGGCCTGTTTTGTAAACTCGAGAAATGTGAGTTCCATCAGACTCAAGTAATCTTCCTAGGTTATGTTATCTCCGTTGCAGGGTTCTCCATGGATCCTGACAAGTTATCTGCAGTTCTGCAGTGGCCTCGCCCAGTTGGTCTTCAGTCTATTCAACGTTTTTTGGGGTTCACCAATTACTAAAGAAAGTTTATTAAAAACTTTTCTTCCTTGGTCAAACTTATCACAGACATGACTCGTAAAGAGAATGATCCACTCCATTGGTCACCTACTGCCATTAAGTCCTTTGATAGTCTTAAGACTGCCTTTGCTGCCGCTCCAGTTCTGGCTCATCCTAACCCTGTCCTGCCTTTTGTTCTTTAGGTCAATGTGTCTGAGACTGGAGTAGGTGCCCTTTTGTCTCAACGTTCTACGCCTGACGGTTCCTTGCATCTGTGTGTTTTTTTCTCTAAAAAATTGTCTGCAGTGGAGTGCAATTATGAAATTGGCGACAGAGAATTACTGGCCATAATTTTGGCACTCAAGGAATGGAGGCAACTTCTCGAGGGTACTAGCGTGCCAGTGCTCATTCTTACTGACCACAAGAATTTAACTTATCTATCTGAAGCAAAATGTTTGTCGCCCCGACAGGCCAGATGGGTGCTATTTTTGTCTTGGTTTAATTATGTGGTCTCCTACCTGCCTGGTAATAAGAATGTTAGGGCTGATGCCCTCTCTCAACAATTTTCCCCTCTGTCCAAGGAGGAGTCTGTACCTACTCCAGTTATACCTCCTGACCATATTTTGGCTACCATACGTACTAATTTGACTTCTCCCTTGGGGGAGGAGATCCTGGCTGCACAAACCAATGCACCTCCTGAGAAACCTAGTGGTAAGTGTTTTGTTCCTGAGAATCTTCAAACTAAACTTTTGCACACTTACCACTATCATAAAGCTGCAGGTCACCCAGGCAAGAACCAAATAATTTGGTCTATCACTCAACAATTCTGGTGGCCAGGTCTTCGTTCTGATTTTGCTGCGTATGTTGCCTCCTGCTCAGTTTGTGCACAGAATTAGACTCCTCGACGTCTTCCTGTGGGTCTTCTTCAACCTATTGCTAATGGTTAGCGTCCTTGGACACATCTTTCCATGGACTTCATTGTCGAGCTCTCTTTTTCCAATGGCAATACTGTTATCCTTATGGTGGTTGACTGTTTTTCTAAAATGTCACATTGCATTCCCTTGAAGAAGTTGCCTACCTCTCAGGAGCTTGCTTCAATTTTTGCCCGGGAGGTCTTCCGTTTACATGGGTTACCCAAGGAGATAGTGTCGGACCGCGGTAGCCGGTTTGTTTCCAGATTTTGGCGTTCCTTTTGTGCTCAAATGTGGATCCAGCTTTCCTTCTCCTCGGCATATCACCCTCAATCCAATGGGGCTGCGGAACGGTCTAATCAAGCTCTGGAACAGTTCTATTGCTATGTCTCAGATCACCACAATAATTGGTCTGCACTGTTACCTTGGGCAGAGTTTGCTCGTAATAGTGCTATTGATGCTTCCTCCAAGTTATCCCCGTTCATGGTGAATTATGGGTTTCAACCATCCTTGTTGCCCAATTCATTCATGTCTCAGGGTATTCCGGCTTTGGAGGAGCATCTCCGGCAACTCCGTTCCACGTGGGGGCAGATTCAGGATTGCCTTCATCGTTCTATGCAGCGCCAAAAGTTCCAGGCTGATTGTAGGCATCTGCCCGTGCCTTCCTACCAGGTTGGTGAAAGAGTTTGGCTGTCCTCCCGCAACTTGCATCTTTGTGTGCCTTCCAATAAACTGGCTCCCTGTTATGTTGGTCCTTTTCAAATACTCCGACAGGTCAATCCTGTGGCCTACACTCTTGACCTTCCTCCTGCAATGCGCATCTCCAATGTTTTCATGGGTTCCCTCCTCTGATGTTCATGCTCTCGCCCTCCTCCGTGCCTTCCATGCACGTTTCCCCAATAAGCCTTTTGTCCTCCGCGGGGGAGGGGTCGTTGAGGGGAGGATACTGTCAGGGTTTTTTCCCTGTTTTGTTTGCCATGTGCTGCTAGCAGCCATTTTACTCACCTCTCTTGCTGACTCTGGTGCATACTGTGTGATGCTGCTCATTTCCTGCACTTCCTTTTATGGCCAGACTCGTGTACATCATCCGTGTGAGACATGATGCAGTCTCAGAATTGTGATGTCATCACTTATTATTTAAAAGGCCTCTGTTCAGTATGCTTTGCCCTTGCGTTGTCTCAGACCTGTTTGTGAGAGCTCCTGTGTATTACCTGGCTGTCTGACGTCCCTCCTGGTTCCTGATCTCTGGCTTGTTCCTGACTCTGCTGTTCTCCTTGTTCCCGATTCCGGCTCGTCTGACTATTCGCTTTGGGTCCTGACTCGGTTCGTCTGACTACCAGCTCTGGTTTTGATTCCTGGCTTGTTATTTGATTTGTGGACTTTTTATTATTTTTTGCTATTAAAAGGTGTGATTATTTTTGCACTTCTCGTCTCAGTCTGATTCCTGTCACCCTGACACATGCATGTTTATAACCATATGTATGGCAGGTTTTAAAACTTTTTTTATTGTCAAGGTAATACCATATTTCAATTCCTGCATATCTAATTCTAATATATATATATATATATATATATACTGCAGATCCTATTACTACCTCTGTTACTCCTCTAGTGCAGCACAGTATTATTCTGCAGTGAGCCAATGTCATGATCCAGTGTATAACCGCTCAGGAGACAGACCCTCGGGGAAGTGGTAGGGAATTGGAGACACTGACCCCTGACCCTAGGAACAGTATCCTGGATGTGGATAATTGAGATTCTGTTAATCATAGTTGCAAGGAGTTAATGCTGAGTTCATAAAGTGTAAAACATATCTATGCAACATATTCAGGCTTCAAAGGAAACAGATAATAGATACTGTGCTTCATAGTTGCTAGGGGCTTTTGCAGGGTTCATAGTACACAATATTAGTTGGAGCTGTATGCTAGACTAATAAGCAGTGCAGCTCAGGTGATAGGCAAGTTGCAAGTTAGAGCATTAATTACTGTTGTGACAAATATTGGAGAATCACAGGAAAACAGTTTGGTTAACTGAACACAGAAATGCAGAGTTCTGGGTATATATATATATATATATATATATATATATATATATATATATATTTGTAGCAGGATATTGAGCAAAGACAACTTGTAACAGTGAACAGTTATAAAGTTAGGTTTAGTTGTAGCAATCAGAGAATAATCATAGCTAAATACAAACTTGTAATAATGGTGGCAAGAAATATACCAAAATGCCTTGATCAATACGTTGGATTGTCTATTAAAAAAATATATACATGTCAAGGGTTATTCAGGGATTCCTAAAAGATATAAGTGTTACAATGTAACTATCACTAATTTTGAAAGAATATTGTTTGGAAATAGCAAAGTGCTACTTGTACTTATTGCCCTATAACTTGCAAAAAAGTAAAGAACATGTAAACATTGGGTATTTCTAAACTCCGGACAAAATTTAGAAACTATTTAGCATGGGTGTTTTTTGGTGGTTGTAGATGTGTAACAGATTTTGGGGGTCAAAGTTAGAAAAAGTATGTGTTTTTTTCAATTTTTTCATCATATTTTATAATATTTTTTATAGTAAATTATAAGATATGATGAAAATAGTATCTTTAGAAAGACCATTTAATGGCAAGAAAAACAGTATATATTATGTGTGGGTACAGTAAATGAGTAAGAAGAAAATTACAGCTAAACACAAACACAGCAGAAATGTAAAAATAGCCTTGGTCCTTAACGGTAAGAAAATTGAAAAATGGTCTAGTAACTATTAAGTTATTTTATTTGTGATCCTGTATTTGATATAAAAATCTGTGTCAAAAGCTGTTATGGACTGCTTTCTCTTTAAATCCCTTTAGGCACCTCCCTATCATTGCCTATAAAGGGATCATGTTTCCCCTATTTGCTTGCTTGATTATTTGAGAGTAATAAGGAAAGTTAGTTGTCAGGACGCTTCTCTGTTACCCTGTTATTTCACTATAAGGAGATTGAACTTCTCTGCTTACAACTATCTACAGACCTTAACATTTATGGGACTCTGATTGATTCCTCCATCTCTCACCTCAACTCTAAAGTTTGTTTCATTCAGAGGATCATTTATTCAAAACATTCACCTCTCAGCTTGTCAGCTATAGCTCCGTCTCTCTCACGCTAACAAGTGACGTCATCAAGCCGACTGCACTGCAGTTACAATCTGACCGCTCCCAGCTTCAGTGTTCAACGCTCTCACTTAGACAATTTTTGTGCTATAATTGAGTATGGAGTGAGATTATATGTATGTCAATTTTCAGGGAATATAGAGTGAGATTATATGTATCCCTATATTTATAATGTAAGAATTATTCTATAGAACACATATCTGCATGTACATATATGTTCTTTTTAACTATGAATGTCTTCTAATTTTTAATTTGTAACAGCTGGGAGCCTGAATTGGTTTTTCCAGCTGACACATGCATTTGTATTCCTATTGGACAAATACCCTATGACAACTTCCTTTTGAAACATACAATGTGTATAAATTGTTAACAATTGCAAATGATTGCATTCGCTTTTTATCTGATGAAATGACCCAGTTGGGGTTGAGAAACGCGTCATAACAATAAAGCAATTTTATCTGAGAAGTTGTCCGTGTTGTGCTACTCCATTAATAATAGAACAACACGTTAAGGCTTTCTTTTTTGCCAACTGAAATCCAGCCACCAGGAGGTGTATACCAAGTGGGAACTAGGAGAAAAGCCTCAGGAGCTTTGTTCCCACAGTGTACTAGCCACTGTTAAGTGCTAGCAAGCTTTCACGCACTGGTCATAGTACAGTGCCATATGTTCCGGTAAGCACATTACCTACCTTCATTTACACCTGTATTACCAGACGATATCACGCTATTGTGGCGCCCTCTCTATACCCTTTGTATTCCAACAGTTTTCCCTCACTCTCCAGGATCAAGAGGAGCTGCCTGGCCTTATTACACCCAATAAGAAGATCACCCACCTCTCTCCAATCCAAGATTGTTTTTACGGACACATCCAGAAACTGATACGGTAGACTCATTTTTTTAGACTTACAAGTCAGACTTTCTGACATTTCAACTGTTTTAACTCAGCGCTCTTTCATATCCCTTTTTGGGATACTGTTTGCTCTCACTTAGCCGCCACTACAAGCCAGACATCAGACCTGCTAAAATTCCTCTAGGAAGTAAACACTCTAACAAGTGCTCTAACTCGATCAAGCTAGAGGAGCTAAACAACGCACCGTGACTCCAGCGGAAGAAATACTAAAAACCGCATTTATCTTAAGCATATATTCATAACAACCTGTTTGCTTGTTTGACTCAGCGGTTCCATCTCACATAGAGACTCTGTGCTTATTACGGTCAGAAAAAGCCATTTACCTTAATAGACTTTGCTCTCATCTAATAACTTACCTAGAAAGTCTGAACAAATTAACAAGCTTTCCTCTTTTCTTTGCTGACAATTCAACTTAATATTAAACTGTTGCTTAGAGCTTTGCAAACTAACTGACTGCCTTTTAAGCTTAAGCAATACCTATTTGAGCTGCACATTTTGATCAATCACTTATATGCATGTGTGCTTTGTAATACAATCTTGAACTACAACTTCAGTGAAAGTTAACTGAATGTTGTAGCATATGTGTAAGAAATCTTTATTTGATAAAATAGAGTATAGGACCTCTTAAATAGCTACAAAATTATCTATACATTAATACTTCTCAGAAGTAGAAGCTAATATTGTATCAGATATAACAGAATAATCAAGCCATCAAAAAAGATCCTCAATCATATACATTAGAGGTGGACGCTTAAAATGTGGCCCTAGGGGCTGTACTCTCTCAACAAGATAAGGATACCATGGATTTACATCCTGTGGCCTTCTATTCTCGCCTGCTTAACTCAGCAGAAAAAAATTATTCGATAGGCGACAAGGAGTTGCTGGCAATCAAGTCAGCCCTGGATCACTGGCGTCATCTATTGGAGGGAACCATAACACCATTTAAAATATATACAGATCATCGTAACCTTCAATATTTAAAGAAGAACAAGATGCTCTCTTCCCGTCAAGTACGATGGGCACTCTTCTTGGATCGTTTTAATTTTTTATTGCAATACAGACCAGGGAAAAATAATACTAAAGCAGATGCACTCTCTAGATCTTTACAAGTCTCAACAGAAGAAGAAGAGAAATTAAGCATCATTTCATCTCACAAAATCCTCGGAGTAATATCAACCCTACAGGCTGAAATTTTAGCAAACCAACAGACAGACTCTACTATCCCTGAAGACTGTCTTCAAGATCCTGAAACTGGTCTCTTCACTTTCAACAATTTAATATATGTACCAGCTAATTTAAGAAAACAAATTATGAACCAGTATCATGATCTACCACTGTCTGGACATCCTGGAATAAATAAAACCCATGATCTCATAAAACGTAGCTTTTGGTGGCCTCGATTAAAAGAAGATCTCCAACAATATGTATCAAATTGTCGGATTTGTTCAATGAAGAAGAAAGACCATAACAAACCATTCGGATTACTTTCACCATTACCCATACCCGATAGACCATGGTCAATGATTGGTATGGATTTCATAGTAGAACTTCCTCCATCTAACAGATACACAGCCATTCTAGTGGTAATAGACCATTTGACCAAATTGGCTCACTTTATACCCATAAAACAAACACCATCTGCTCCAACTACTGCTAAATTATTCCTCTCCCAGATCGTGAAATTACATGGATTGCCTACATCCATTGTAAGCGATCGTGGATCACAATTCACCTCCAAGTTTTGGAGACATTTATGTATGCAATTAAAGATTTCTCCTAAATATTCCACAGCATTTCATCCACAGACTAATGGGTTGACTGAGAGGTTGAATCAAACCCTTGAACAATATCTCAGGTGTTACGTCTCTACACAACAAGAAGATTGGGCAGAGTAGCTCTGGATGGCAGAATTTGCCTATAACAACTCAGTCAACAGCTCGACAGGTGTCTCCCCCTTTTATGCCACCTATGGGTATCACCCCTCTACTTTTCCAAAAATGGGTTTCAGTTCAAATTCTCCATCAGTCTTGGACTACTCAGCTAAGTTGAGAGACATCTTTGTGACCATACAAAACCACCTAAAGATTGCAAAAGATACACAAAAGGTCTATTATAACAAGAAACATGCAACTCCCCCCTCTTATAAAGAAGGGGATTTGGTTTGGTTGTCTACCAAAATTATTAAACTGAAGGTACCTAGCAAAAAACTAGCTTCCCAGTTTCTTGGTCCATTTCCAGTCTTGAGGGTCATTAATGACAATGCGGTCGTGTTGAAATTGCCTGACTCTCTATATATTCACCCTTCCTTTCATGTTTCTTTATTGAAACCATTCAGAGGGGATGTAAATACTGTGGACTCTGATGTCTCTGCCAGCACTTCATTGATTGACAATAATGAGGAATATGAAGTGGGACGTATCCTGGATTCTAGGTTCCGTCATCGAACCCTTGAATATTTGGTTCACTGGAAGGGTTACGCTGCCTCTGAGAATTCATGGGTTCCTGTGAAGGATCTGAACACCCCATGTTTATTGGCTGCTTTCCACTCCCGTCATCCCCTGAAGCCTGGTTCAGGACTCCCTGGGATGTGATCTTGAACGGGGGGATCTGTTATGGACTGTTTTCTCTTTAAATCCCTTTAGGCACCTCCCTATCACTGCCTATAAAGGGATCATGTTTCCCCTATTTGCTTGCTTGATTATTTGAGAGTAATAGGGAAAGTTAGTTGTCAGGACGCTTCTCTGTTACCCTGTCATTTCACTATAAGGAGATTGAACTTCTCTGCTTACAACTATCTACAGACCTTAACATTTATGGGACTCTGATTGATTCCTCCATCTCTCACCTCAACTCTAAAGTTTGTTTCATTCAGAGGATCATTTATTCGAAACACTCACCTCTCAGCTTGTCAGCTGTAGCTCCGTCTCTCTCACGCTAACCAGTGACGTCATCAAGCCAACTGCACTGCAGTTACAATCTGACCGCTCCCAGCTTCAGTGTTCAACGCTCTCACTTAGCCGCCACTACAAGCCAGACATCAGACCTGCTAAAATTCCTCTGGGAAGTAAACACTCTAACAAGTGCTCTAACTCGATCAAGCTAGAGGAGCTAAACAAAGCACCGTGACTCCAGCTGAAGAAATACTAAAAACCGCAAGTATCTTAAGCATATATTCATAACAACCTGTTTGCTTGTTTGACTCAGCGGTTCCATCTCACATAGAGACTCTGTGCTTATTATGGTCAGAAAAAGCCATTTACCTTAATAGACTTTGCTCTCATCTAATAACTTACCTAGAAAGTCTGAACAAATTAACAAGCTTTCCTCTTTTCTTTGCTGACAATTCAACTTAATATTAAACTGTTGCTTAGAGCTTTGCAAACTAAGGCCTAGATTTTGGAGTAGATTTGTGGCCAGGGTGTGTCAATCAACCTGATCGTATGAGATTGGGCGGATTGCTGTTTGCTGCCTCAGAGGCAGCGGATGAGTTCAGAGCTTGATGAATCGGCCCCTAAGTGCTATTGCATTGTCTTTTATCATGTATTTGTTCATTATGCAAATCTGCTGTATTTACTGGTCATTTAAAGTCATTTTATTTATTAGTGTTTTAAATCCATTAACAGTTCTCTATGTCATATGTCAGTTATTGTCATCAGCAGAAGAGGTAAGATAAGATTAAACTACATACAACATAGTGGCATCCATTGCCCTAAAGAAAATTGGAATTTATACACTTTCTAGAGTTAAATTACAGAAAAAAATTAAGGTATATTGCATTTCTTCACTGCACATAACTAATGATTTTATAATACTTAAAGTGATTAATGTTTAATGTCCCTATTTTCTCATACAGACTTCTCTCTTAACTGCATCCTGGGCATTTATGTGGGTAAATTTCATTGACCGTTTCACCTCCTTACCAGTTATTTCTTCTCATTCTGCTCTGCTGAGTTTAAACAAAAACATTTGAATTTTCCGTATCCAAGTAAAATTTTAATTTGCAGTACAAACCTTTATTAAATCCTTATTTAAGATGGGCTAAAATGAATGCTTTTCTTTCCTTCCTTGCTTTTTACAAAACAACGTACTGGTCATGTTTGTCTAAATGGTATGCACAGTATTTTGATTGCATAGCCTACCCATCCCTGATATTAAAAAAGGTCTAGTCACTGAAAAATTGCAAGTGAGAGGCCAAATTGAAACTGCAAATGATTCATTTTCAAATAATACTATTTTATTATCTTGAGAAAAATGTCTGACAAAGTATTGCAATCTTTGTTTTTATAAAGTTCCAATATTACTGCAATGCAGAACATCTCTAAGACAATAAAACAAGAATGGTTTAATTAGTGTTACTTTATGTAAACTTGTTCCTATACAATATGTGCAACCTATGGCCTAGATTTGGAGTTCGGCGGTAAAAGGGCTGTTAACGCTCCGCGGGCTTTTTTCTGGCCGCACCATAAATTTAACTCTGGTATCGAGAGTTCAAACAAATGCTGCGTTAGGCTCCAAAAAAGGAGCGTAGAGCATTTTTACCGCAAATGCAACTCTCGATACCAGAGTTGCTTACGGACGCGGCCGGCCTCAAAAACGTGCTCGTGCACGATTCCCCCATAGGAAACAATGGGGCTGTTTGAGCTTAAAAAAAACCTAACACCTGCAAAAAAGCAGCGTTCAGCTCCTAACGCAGCCCCATTGTTTCCTATGGGGAAACACTTCCTACGTCTGCACCTAACACTCTAACATGTACCCCGAGTCTAAACACCCCTAGCCTTACACTTATTAACCCCTAATCTGCCGCCCCCGCTATCGCTGACCCCTGCATATTTTTTTAAACCCCTAATCTGCCGCTCCGTAAACCGCCGCAACCTACGTTATCCCTATGTACCCCTAATCTGCTGCCCTAACATTGCCGACCCCTATATTATATTTATTAACCCCTAATCTGCCCCCCTCAACGTCGCCGACACCTGCCTACACTTATTAACCCCTAATCTGCCGAGCGGACCTGAGCGCTACTATAATAAAGTTATTAACCCCTAATCCGCCTCACTAACCCTATCATAAATAGTATTAACCCCTAATCTGCCCTCCCTAACATCGCCGACACCTACCTTCAATTATTAACCCCTAATCTGCCGACCGGAGCTCACCGCTATTCTAATAAATGTATTAACCCCTAAAGCTAAGTCTAACCCTAACACTAACACCCCCCTAAGTTAAATATAATTTTTATCTAACGAAATAAATTAACTCTTATTAAATAAATGATTCCTATTTAAAGCTAAATACTTACCTGTAAAATACATCCTAATATAGCTACAATATAAATTATAATTATATTATAGCTATTTTAGGATTAATATTTATTTTACAGGCAACTTTGTAATTATTTTAACCAGGTACAATAGCTATTAAATAGTTAAGAACTATTTAATAGTTACCTAGTTAAAATAATAACAAAATTACCTGTAAAATAAGTCCTAACCTAAGTTATAATTAAACCTAACACTACCCTATCAATAAAATAATTAAATAAACTACCTACAATTACCTACAATTAACCTAACACTACACTATCAATAAATTAATTAAACACAATTCCTACAAATAAATACAATTAAATAAACTAGCTAAAGTACAAAAAATAAAAAAGATCTAAGTTACAGAAAATAAAAAAATATTTACAAACATAATAAAAATATTACAACAATTTTAAACTAATTACACCTACTCTAAGCCCCCTAATAAAATAACAAAGCCCCCCAAAATAAAAAATTCCCTACCCTATTCTAAATTAAAAAAGTTACAAGCTCTTTTACCTTACCAGCCCTGAACAGGGCCCTTTGCGGGGCATGCCCCAAGAATTTCAGCTCTTTTGCCTGTAAAAAAAACACATACAATACCCCCCCCCAACATTACAACCCACCACCCACATACCCCTAATCGAACCCAAACCCCCCTTAAATAAACCTAACACTAAGCCCCTGAAGATCTTCCTACCTTGTCTTCACCATACCAGGTTCACCGATCCGTCCTGAAGAGCTCCTCCGATGTCCTGATCCAAGCCCAAGCGGGGGCTGAAGAGGTCCATGATCCGGTCAAAGTCTTCATCCAAACGGGGCAGAAGAGGATCTTCCATCCGATTGAAGTCATCATCCAGGCGGCATCTTCGATCTTCTTCCATCCGGAGCGAAGCGGCAGGATCCTGAAGACATCCAGCGCGGAACATCCATCCGGACCGACGACTGAACGACGAATGACTGTTCCTTTAAGGGACGTCATCCAAGATGGCGTCCCTCGAATTCCGATTGGCTGATAGGATTCTATCAGCCAATCGGAATTAAGGTAGGAATTTTCTGATTGGCTGATGGAATCAGCCAATCAGAATCTAGTTCAATCCGATTGGCCGATCCAATCAGCCAATCAGATTGAGCTTGCATTCTATTGGCTGATCGGAACAGCCAATAGAATGCGAGCTCAATCTGATTGGCTGATTGGATCAGCCAATCGGATTGAACTTGATTCTGATTGGCTGATTTCATCAGCCAATCAGAAAATTCCTACCTTAATTCCGATTGGCTGATAGAATCCTATCAGCCAATCGGAATTCGAGGGACGCCATCTTGGATGACGTCCCTTAAAGGAACAGTCATTCGTCGTTCAGTCGTCGGTCCGGATGGATGTTCCGCGCTGGATGTCTTCAGGATCCTGCCGCTTCGCTCCGGATGGAAGAAGATCGAAGATGCCGCCTGGATGATGACTTCAATCGGATGGAAGATCCTCTTCTGCCCCGCTTGGATGAAGACTTTGACCGGATCATGGACCTCTTCAGCCCCCGCTTGGGCTTGGATCAGGACATCGGAGGAGCTCTTCAGGACGGATCGGTGAACCTGGTATGGTGAAGACAAGGTAGGAAGATCTTCAGGGGCTTAGTGTTAGGTTTATTTAAGGGGGGTTTGGGTTAGATTAGGGGTATGTGGGTGGTGGGTTGTAATGTTGGGGGGGGTATTGTATGTGTTTTTTTTACAGGCAAAAGAGCTGAAATTCTTGGGGCATGCCCCGCAAAGGGCCCTGAACAGGGCCGGTAAGGTAAAAGAGCTTGTAACTTTTTTAATTTAGAATAGGGTAGGGAATTTTTTATTTTGGGGGGCTTTGTTATTTTATTAGGGGGCTTAGAGTAGGTGTAATTAGTTTAAAATTGTTGTAATATTTTTATTATGTTTGTAAATATTTTTTTATTTTCTGTAACTTAGATCTTTTTTATTTTTTGTACTTTAGCTAGTTTATTTAATTGTATTTATTTGTAGGAATTGTGTTTAATTAATTTATTGATAGTGTAGTGTTAGGTTAATTGTAGGTAATTGTAGGTAGTTTATTTAATTATTTTATTGATAGGGTAGTGTTAGGTTTAATTATAACTTAGGTTAGGATTTATTTTACAGGTAAATTTGTTATTATTTTAACTAGGTAACTATTAAATAGTTCTTAACTATTTAATAGCTATTGTACCTGGTTAAAATAATAACAAAGTTGCCTGTAAAATAAATATTAATCCTAAAATAGCTATAATATAATTATAATTTATATTGTAGCTATATTAGGATTTATTTTACAGGTAAGTATTTAGCTTTAAATAGGAATCATTTATTTAATAAGAGTTAATTTATTTCGTTAGATTTAAATTATATTTAACTTAGGGGGGTGTTAGTGTTAGGGTTAGACTTAGCTTTAGGGGTTAATACATTTATTAGAATAGCGGTGAGCTCCGGTCGGCAGATTAGGGGTTAATAATTGAAGGTAGGTGTCGGCGATGTTAGGGAGGGCAGATTAGGGGTTAATACTATTTATGATAGGGTTAGTGAGGCGGGTTAGGGGTTAATAACTTTATTATAGTAGCGCTCAGGTCCGCTCGGCAGATTAGGGGTTAATAAGTGTAGGCAGGTGTCGGCGACGTTGAGGGGGGGCAGATTAGGGGTTAATAAATATAATATAGGGGTCGGCGATGTTAGGGGCAGCAGATTAGGGGTACATAGGGATAACGTAGGTGGCGGCGATTTGCGGTCGGAAGATTAGAGGTTAATTATTTTAAGTAGCTGGCGGCGACGTTGTGGGGGGCAAGTTAGGGGTTAATAAATGTAATACAGGGGTCGGCGGGGTTAGGGGCAGCAGATTAGGGGTACATAAATATAACGTAGGTGGCGGTCGGCAGATTAGGGGTTAAAAATTTTAATCGAGTGGCGGCGGTGTGGGGGGAGCTCGGTTTAGGGGTACATAGGTAGTTTATGGGTGTTAGTGTACTTTAGGGTACAGTAGTTAAGAGCTTTATAAACCGGCGTTAGCCAGAAAGCTCTTAACTCCTGCTATTTTCAGGCGGCTGGAATTTTGTCGTTAGAGCTCTAACGCTCACTTCAGAAACGACTCTAAATACCAGCGTTAGAAAGATCCCATTGAAAAGATAGGCTACGCAAATGGCGTAGGGGGATCTGCGGTATGGAAAAGTCGCGGCTGAAAAGTGAGCGTTAGACCCTTTAATCACTGACTCCAAATACCAGCGGGCGGCCAAAACCAGCGTTAGGAGCCTCTAACGCTGGTTTTGACGGCTACCGCCGAACTCCAAATCTAGGCCTAACTGACTGCCTTTTAAGCTTAAGCAATACCTATTTGAGCTGCACATTTTGATCAATCACTTATATGCATGTGTGCTTTGTAATACAATCTTGAACTGCAACTTCAGTGAAAGTTAACTGAGTGTTGTAGCATACGTGTAAGAAATATTTATTTGATAAAATAAAGCTATTTATTCATTTCTCCTTGCTCTGCAGTTTATAGAGTATAGGACCTCTTAAATAGATACAAAATTATCTATACATTAATACTTCTCAGAAGTAGAAGCTAATATTGTATCAGATATAACAAAAGCATGTCTGTAGCTAATCTTACCAGTAGAGGCCCTGTGGCTTACATGCTGCAATGCTTAACATGGTGTGTAGAATCTAGATTATTCTCCCTTTCCTTTTCAAAGGAAAACGATCTCTACTATTACTAGAGATAAAGATCTTTTTTCCTCAGGACAGGAAGTCTATGGAAAAATCGAAAAAACTCTTATTTATTTCTGGAAGTGAGACCACACAACTAGATGGCATTTGTGAAATCCTAAACTATTGGTAGAGGCATGGTATGTCTCTCCTGTATAGCTCTTAAAGGGCTCTCAAGTCAAAATGAAACTTTCATGATAAAGATATATAGAACAGTCACCTGACTCTTCTGTTCACAGCAAGGTTTCTATGGTTTATTCTGGGTACCAAATGCTCATTGGAACAAGTCCAAACAAGATAAAGAAGCCAGTTCCCACCTCCAAAACTACTATTTCATGCACATATAGTCCATATATGCACATATAGTCCAGCATAACACTCCTACTCTCTGAGTAAGCAGTGAAATGTATTATAAGTGCAGAATCCTGCTAAGGGCAGTTTTTAATCGGGAGGCTTGGGTTCAGTCTGTCCCAGTCCTCTGGGTTCAGAACATTTTTCTTGCGAATATTGCATTGGTTTAAGAACAAGGCCTCCAAAAGAGGTTTTTTTTCTTAAAAAAAAAAGTTTCTTCTTCAAACTGTCTCAGATTTCAGGGTCTTTCAATTGGCCTCTGTTGAGATGGGAATAATTATTCCAGTACAATGCAAGAACAGGGAATGGGATTTTAATCAAACCTCTTCATTGTTCCAAAGAAGAAAGACTCCTTCAGACGAATTTTGGATCTTGAACTAGAAACAGTTTGTTGTAAGTTGTAAGAATTCCATCATTCATGGAACATACAGAACTATTCTACCTTATGTAAGGTTATCATATGTCCATATTAAATTAAGGGATGCTTACCTTCCTAATCCAATTTACTCAAAACATTAGTTTCTGAGATTTACTTTTCTGGAAAAACTATGTTTGTTGCTTTTCCATTATGGTCTACGTAGCTACAAATCCAAGCCAGGCCTGGTCAGTACCTGAAAGAGAATAATATCAAAGTTCTGGGTAACCTTTTGTCTATATCAGAGCCCAGGGTATTGCAATGCTTTTGCCACACAAATTTATTACCTGTATGATATCTTGGTACTAGTTCAATCCTTTCCTTTAACAGAATTTCACACAAAACAACTATTGTTTCTTCAAACTAATTCAGTGTCTATGAATTGTTCTCTAACAGAGTAAAGACGGATAACACTGGTATTTACCTATCTGAACCTTCAGTCTCTTTCACTCCCTTCAGTGGCTCTGTGAATAGTACTAGGTTTCATAATTACAGTTTCAGATTTAATTTCACAAAATCTCTTCAGCTTTAATATGCTGCGTCAATGAAGCAAGGTTTATACCCAGCTATCTCTAAAATATTTTAGATTCCAATACAAGTCAGTTTCTGACTTGGCAGCTGAATCATTAATTTATTATTCAGGAGGCTTCTTACTCGTCCTACCTGATCTGTAATTAACACAGATACAAATGTTCAGGTTGGAGAGCTGTTTAGGGGTCTCTGACAGCACAAGGTTTGGTATCCTCAGAGGTGCAAATCAATATTATAGAACTCCGTGCAATTTTTAGGACCCTTCAAGCTTGGCCTCTGTTAATAAGAGAGTATTATCTCCATTTCCAGATATACAATGTCACAATAGTAACTTCTATCAACCATCATGGTTCCCTATCCTTGTTGGAGGTGGGCAGAAATCAATTCTTGCCTAAATCCTATGATTCACATCTCAATCGTGAACAATGGGAATCAGAATCAGTTATTAGTCTCTTCATTAGGATGTGTTCTGATTGTGGATCTTTGGGGCCTATCAAAAATAGATCTGAGGGCCTCTCGTTTGAACATCAAACTTCCCAGGTACTTTGCAAAGTCCAGGGATCCTTAAGCAGAGGTAGTGGATGCTCTAGTAGTTGAACCCTCTTATCTGTTTTCTCCACTGGTTCCTATTTTTCAGAGTGATTTTTAAGATAGGACTAGAAAAGTAATTTGTAATCCTGATTGTCTTAGTGTGGCATTTAGCATACGGATCTGGTTCAAATGTCCGGTTATTCACCATGACCTCTTCCTCTGCAGTCAAACTTTTTGCCTCTAGGTCCTTTTTCTTTTTTTCATCCGGATCTTTAGTCTTCATGGCATGGAAATTGAATTCTGAGACATAAAGATCTCTCAGAAAACTGTATATATCAAAATGTTTGTGACGTTCTTTTAAAATCCCTCGGATTCTTTAGTTTTAACAGGATGGTTTAGATGAGGATTTATCTGCCAATTACCTGATAGAACAGATATCTGCTCTTTCCTTTTATTTCTCAGAAGATTGCTAGTCTTCCTGATATTTCTTGTTTTGTTCAGGTCCTGGTCTGAACTAAACCTGTTATTAAGCCTATTTCTCCTTCTAGTTTTTGAGTTTTTACTTAGTGTTAAAGGATTTTGCAGGCTCTTCCTTTTGAGCCTATAGGGCCTATCTATCAAGCTCCGTATGGAGCTTGAAGCCCTGTGTTTCTGGCAAGCTTTCAGGCTATACAGAAACACCAGTTTGAAGCAGTGGTCTAAAGACCGCTGCTTCATAACCTGTCCGTCTGCTCTGAGGAGGCGGACAGACATCGCTGCAATTCAACCCGATCATCCGATTCAACCCGATCACAAGAGCTGCTGGTGCAATACTGAATGCGGAGAGCGTTTTGTTCTCCGTATTCAGCGAGGTCTGTCGGACATGATCCGCTGATCAGATCATGTCCGACTGGCCTTTCATAAATAGGCCCCTATACAGGGAGTGCAGAATTATTAGGCAAGTTGTATTTTTGAGGATTAATTTTATTATTGAACAACAACCATGTTCTCAATGAACCCAAAAAACTCATTAATATCAAAGCTGAATAGTTTTGGAAGTAGTTTTTAGTTTGTTTTTAGTTATAGCTATTTTAGGGGGATATATGTGTGTGCAGGTGACTATTACTGTGCATAATTATTAGGCAACTTAACAAAAAACAAATATATACCCATTTCAATTATTTATTTTTACCAGTGAAACCAATATAACATCTCAACATTCACAAATATACATTTCTGACATTCAAAAACAAAACAAAAACAAATCAGTGACCAATATAGCCACCTTTCTTTGCAAGGACACTCAAAAGCCTGCCATCCATGGATTCTGTCAGTGTTTTGATCTGTTCACCATCAACATTGCGTGCAGCAGCAACCACAGCCTCCCAGACACTGTTCAGAGAGGTGTACTGTTTTCCCTCCTTGTAAATTTCACATTTGATGATGGACCACAGGTTCTCAATGGGGTTCAGATCAGGTGAACAAGGAGGCCACGTCATTAGATTTTCTTCTTTTATACCCTTTCTTGCCAGCCACGCTGTGGAGTACTTGGACGCGTGTGATGGAGCATTGTCCTGCATGAAAATCATGTTTTTCTTGAAGGATGCAGACTTCTTCCTGTACCACTGCTTGAAGAAGGTGTCTTCCAGAAACTGGCAGTAGGACTGGGAGTTGAGCTTGACTCCATCCTCAACCCGAAAAGGCCCCACAAGCTCATCTTTGATGATACCAGCCCAAACCAGTACTCCACCTCCACCTTGCTGGCGTCTGAGTCGGACTGGAGCTCTCTGCCCTTTACCAATCCAGCCACGGGCCCATCCATCTGGCCCATCAAGACTCACTCTCATTTCATCAGTCCATAAAACCTTAGAAAAATCAGTCTTGAGATATTTCTTGGCCCAGTCTTGACGTTTCAGCTTGTGTGTCTTGTTCAGTGGTGGTCGTCTTTCAGCCTTTCTTACCTTGGCCATGTCTCTGAGTATTGCACACCTTGTGCTTTTGGGCACTCCAGTGATGTTGCAGCTCTGAAATATGGCCAAACTGGTGGCAAGTGGCATCTTGGCAGCTGCACGCTTGACTTTTCTCAGTTCATGGGCAGTTATTTTGCGCCTTGGTTTTTCCACACGCTTCTTGCGACCCTGTTGACTATTTTGAATGAAACGCTTGATTGTTCGATGATCACGCTTCAGAAGCTTTGCAATTTTAAGAGTGCTGCATCCCTCTGCAAGATATCTCACTATTTTTGACTTTTCTGAGCCTGTCAAGTCCTTCTTTTGACCCATTTTGCCAAAGGAAAGGAAGTTGCCTAATAATTATGCACACCTGATATAGGGTGTTGATGTCATTAGACCACACCCCATCTCATTACAGAGATGCACATCACCTAATATGCTTAATTGGTAGTAGGCTTTCAAGCCTATACAGCTTGGAGTAAGACAACATGCATAAAGAGGATGATGTGGTCAAAATACTAATTTGCCTAATAATTCTGCACTCCCTGTACATGTATTAGACATTAGACTGCTTTCTTGGTGTTGTCTCTCTTATCCTTCTCTTCTGCTAAAAGAGTTTTTGTATTGTCTGCTCTTTCTTGTGAGTCTCCTTACCTGATATTCTTCCAAAATAAGGCTGTTTTGCAGACTACATTTATTTTTTTGTCTAAATTGTTTCCTCACACAATATTAGCAGGGAGTTTGTTAATCCCTCTTTGTGTCCTGAGCCTAAAAATGCTTCTGATAGAACTTTGCATTTTTTGGATGTTGTTAGAGCATTGATAATGCTACTAAGGTTTTTAGACAAACTTCTAGTGGGTTTGTTCCTTTTTTTTCTGGCCCTACGAAAGGTCAGAAGGCTATTTCTTTAGCCTCTTGATGGAAACTTTTGATTCACAAGGCTTGTTTGGAGGCGGGTCAGCCTCCGCCACAGCGGATTATGGTTTATTCTACTAGGTCAGTTGCCACTTCTTGGGTTTTCAAGAATGAGGCTTTAGTTGATCAAATTTGCAAGGCAGCCACTTGGTCTTCTTTGCATATCTTTTCAACATTTTACCATTTTTGCTTCCTCTGAAACAGCCTTAGGTAGAAAGGTCCTTCAGACAGTTGTCTCAGTTTACTGATTATGTCTGTTTTTTTAGTTTATTATAAGAGATTTTCTTCTTTTGGGTTGTGGATTTCATTTCTCTTCGACAAATGTTGTTTTTTTCAATCCCTCCCTATATGGTTACTCATGGACTTCCACAGCTTGAGTATTTGTTCTCATGAGTAATGGATCATGGACTCTCGTCCCCTATATGAAAGAAAACATAATTTATACTTACCTGATAAATTAATTTATTTCATGGTGGCGAGAGTACATGAGCACCCACTCTTTTCTTGGCTTTGATTTGTTTTAAGCACATATTTTTTCCCTGCTCCTTTTTGGCTCCTACTCCTTTTTAACCTCACTACTTGGCTATACATTAGACTAAGGTATGTGTGAGGTGGGAGGGGTTTTATAGGGCTCTTGGAGTTTGGGAGACTTTGCCTCTTTCTAGTGGTAGGAATGTAATTATCATGGGTAATGGATTGGTGACTCTCGCCGCCATTAAATAAATGAATTTAAATGAATAAATTAATTTATCAGGTTTTATCAGATTATTTTTTTTAAACTTTATTTATTTAGAATTAATAATTTTCTATAACTAGAATACCATTTTAATTTTTTTCAGATGAAAATACATTCATCCAGTGTGAAATGTTAAACAAAAAAATTATATACTCTCATTCACAAAATGTAACCTAAGAGAATACATAGCAGTAAATCAAATCAAATATCTTTGGTAGAAAAAGTTCCACTTGTTCTGTTAACATGCCCAAAGTTTTTAACTTTAGAGTTATCTAGACCAGTGTTTGTCAACCGCGGTCCTCAAGTACCTTTCCTATTTTAATATGTGAAGTGTTTAACAGTATGTTAGTTGCCTTTTGTTGTGGGGATTATAGTGTATAGCCTATACAGTAAACTAAATAAAATATAGATTTATGTTTTAATTCTATAAATCAATCTTTAAGTACCTCAATTATTGCAATTAAAGAATAAAATTAAATTGATTGGATACAGCATGGAATTTAAAACAACTTCCAAATTTACTTCTATTATCAATTTTGCGTACTTCTTTTGGTATCCTTTGTTAAAGAGTAATCCTAGGCAAGCTTAGGAGAGTGCACGTATCTTTAGCCATGTGGCAGCAGTTTTTGTAAAATTGTTATAGCAATGTTATCAATAGTTAAATACACTGTTGCTAAATAATGCTATTGACATGTGCACGCTTCTAAGCTCCTATCAGCCTACCTAGGTTTTATCTTTAAAGGGATACTAAGCACAGTTTTTTTCTTTCATGAAACAACTTTCTAATTTACTCCTAATATAAAATTTTCTTTGTTCTCTTGGCATCTTTATTTGAAAAAGCAGGAATCTAAGCTTGGGAGCCGGCCCATTTTGGTTCAGCACCCTGGGTAGCTCTTGCTGGTTGGTGGCTACATTTAGCCACAAATCAGCGAGCGCTACCCATGTGCTGAAACAAAAATGGGCCAGCTCCTATGCTTAGATGCCTGCTTTTTAAATAAAGATGCCAAGAGAACGAAGAAAAATTTATATTAGGTGTAAATTAGAAAGTTGCTTAAAATTGCATGCTCTATCTGAATCATGAAAAAAAAAATTGGGTTTAGAATCCCTTTAACCCCTTAAGGACTGACGACATACGCTGTACATCCTCAAAAAAAATACAGTTAACGACCGAGGACGTACGGCATACATTGTCGGTCTTGGAAAGCGGTGGATGCGATCCTGATCGCTTCCAGCCACTTTCCAGTTATTGCAGTGATGCCTCGATAGCGAGGCATCCTACAATAACCTTTCTTACCCCTCCGATGCAGAGAGATCCACTCTGTGACCCTCTCTGCACTGGACATCAATGGCTTCTTGGCTGAAGAGGGGGGCGGGATCGTGGGCGGGGTAGCCGGGGGTGCGCACGTGCATGGCGAGCGGGCGCGTGCACGGGAAGGGAGCGGGTTGGAACCGCTACACTACAGAAAATTTTTATGTTAATAAGTGGGAGAAAGGGGGGAGGGAATGCATATAAAAATGATCTAAGGGATCTGGGAAGGGGTGGGGGGGTTGGTCTTTGGGGGGGAAGCTACACTACAGAAAAAAATAAAATAAAATAAATAAATCTATTTTATTGTAAACTGGGTACTGGCAGACAGCTGCCAGTACCCAAGATGGTTCCCAATAAGGTAGAGGGGGAGGGTAAGAGAGCTGTTTGGGGGGGATCCTACACAGCAGCATATATAAATATGGTAAAAAAAAAAGATACCTTTTATTTTAGTACTGGCAGACTTTCTGCCAGTACTTAAGATGGCGGGGGCAATTGTGGGGTGGGGGAGGGAAGAGAGCTGTTTGGGAGGGATCAGGGGGTGTGATGTGTCAGGTGGGAGGCTGATCTCTACACTAAAGCTAAAATTAACCCTGCAAGCTCCCTACAAGCTACCTAATTAACCCCTTAACTGCTAGACATAATACACGTGTGAGGCGCAGCGGCATTTAGCGGCCTTCTAATTACCAAAAAGCAACGCCAAAGTCATATATGTCTGCTATTTCTGAACAATGGGGATCCCAGGGAAGCATTTACAACCATTTGTGCCATAATTGCACAAGCTGTTTGTAAATAATTTCAGTGAGAAACTTAAAATTGTGAAAAAGGTTGTGAAAAAGTGAACTAATTTTTTTATTTGATCGCATTTGGCGGTGAAATGGTGGCATGAAATATACCAAAATGGGCGTAGATCAATACTTTGGGTTGTCTACTACACTACACTAAAATTAACGCTACAAGCTCCCTAATTAACCCCTTCACTGCTGGGCATAATACACGTGTGGTGCGCAGATGCATTTAGCTGCCTTCTAATTACCAAAAAGCAACGCCAAAGTCATATATGTCTGCTATTTCTGAACAATGGGGATCCCAGGGAAGCATTTACAACCATTTGTGCCATAATTGCACAAGCTGTTTGTAAATAATTTCAGTGAGAAACTTAAAATTGTGAAAAATGTAATGTTTTTTTGATCTCCTTTGATCTCCTTTGGTGGTGAAATGGTGGCATAAAATATACCAAGATGGGCCTAGATCAATACTTGGGGTTGTCTACTACAATACACTAAAGCTAAAATTAACCCTACATGCTCCCTTATTAACCCCATTCACTGCTGGGCATAATAAACGTGTGGTGCGCAGTGGCATTTAGCGGCCTTCTAATTACCAAAAAGCAACGCCAAAGCCATATATGTCTGCTATTTCTGAACAAAGGGGATCCCAGAGAAGCATTTACAACCATTTATGCCATAATTGCACAAGTTGATTTCAGTAAGAATCCTAAAGTTTGTGAAAAAATTTGTGAAAAAGTGAATGATTTTTTTTATTTGATCGCATTTGGCGGTGAAATGGTGGCATGAAATATACCAAAATGGGCCTAGATCAATACTTTGGGATGTCTTCTAAAAAAAATATATATATACATGTCAAGGGATATTCAGGGATTCCTTAAAGGTATCAGTGTTCCAATGTAACTAGCGCTAATTTTGAAAAAATGTGGTTTGGAAATAGCAAAGTGCTACTTGTATTTATTGCCCTATAACTTGCAAAAAAAGCAAAGAACATGTAAACATTTTGTATTTCTAAACTCAGGACAAAATTTAGAAACTATTTAGCATGGGAGTTTTTTTGTGGTTGTAGATGTGTAACAGATTTTGGGGGTCAAAGTTAGAGAAAGTGTGTTATTTTCCATCTTTTCCTCATATTTTATAAACAAAAATTATAGTAAATTATAAGATATGATGAAAATAATGGTATCTTTAGAAAGTCCATTTAATGGCAAGAAAAACTGTATATAATATGTGTGGGTACAGTAAATAAGTAAGAGGAAAAATACAGCTAAACACAAACACCGCAAAAATGTAAAAATAGCCTTAGTCCCAAACGGACAGAAAATAGAAAAGTGCTGTGGTCCTTAAGGGGTTAACAAAGGATCCCAACAAATCTAACCAAATTGATAACAGAAGTTTAAAGTTGTTTATAATTGCATGTTCTATTTGAATTATCTGAATTATCTGAAGTTTCTACTATACTGTTCCTTTACGTATATATACAAATGTTAAAGACAATTGTCCCCTAACTGCTTACATTGTTTTATTGTATTATGCTACAATAATTAAACTTTTAAATAAAAAGTAAAATATATTGTGGCCGTACTGTTATCTGACGGACATTTGTCCGACTGACATTTGTGTGACGGATAATATTCCGACAGATAAATGGCCGTCGGATAACAGTCCGGCCACGCGATAGATAGATAGATTAGTTAGATAGATAGATAGATAGATAGATTAGATAGATGCACAGACAGAGAACCACAAGACATACGGGGTGGGACCCATAGTTAGGTTCCCAGAGGCGGATGACGCGCCCGAGGCTCTAAATAAAACAGAACACTCTGGACAGTATCTGCCCTCGTCCAAACTGGGAATATAGTCTCTCGGACACGTATTGCGGACAAATGTCCGTCGGCATTATGTCCGAGAAACAAAAAATATATTTTATTTTTGTATTATTTGTATTTTTTATTTCTGTGTGTTACAGATTAGAACTTTAATTGCCCATAAGGCCCCTAAAAGCCTAGACTAGAGTAGCAATTGTGCGATAACAGCCTTGGTTTAATTACAAGTTCTAATTCTCTAATTGTCTGAAACTGGTTTAAAGGGGTTTTGTAAGTCTCACTTGCATTACAAATATGTACACGGGTGTGACAAGTATAATGTAAGCTTATGTTAAACACAATTTCACTAATTTGTGACCTAAAATTGATAATTTGTAAGGTTTCAAATAAGAGATTTAAAAAAAAATAATGTATAAACAAGATAGAAAGAACTATGGAAAACAAGAATAAGTTTTGCTTTATTAAACATATAACTAATGTAAAAAAAATGGCAGTTTAGTATATTGAAATCAGAGTTCAATCATCAAAGTATTGGTCTGACACAATGGCCTCTATTTAACAAGTTCCATAAGGAGCTTGATGGCCCCTGTTATAAAGCAGCGGTCACAAAGACCGCTGCTCCATAAGCTGTCCGCCTGCTCTGAGCAGGCGGACAGACATCGCCGGAAATCAACCCGATCTAGTACGATCAGGTTGATTGACACCCCCCTGCTGGCGAGTCTGCAGGGGGTGGCGTTGCACCAGCAACTCTTGTGAGCTGCTGGTGCAATGCTGAATACAGCGAGGTCCGACAGAGCTTGATAACTTGGGGCCAATGTCCCTTGTTGCCATACCAGGCCTTTTAGGTGGTTCCCTGCAAACTTCTTCAGGGAAATCATCCATAGGGATGGGAATGTCTTTATCCAATTGGCATCCTCTCCTTATTGCAATATTTTGCAGTATGCAGCCCCCCCCCACCCTAATCTATGGGCCTCATTGAAACGCACATGTTTTCTTTGTTGAGGATTGTTATACAGATTCAGCAGCCATTCAGTACATGAGTAACCTGTGTCCCCTAATAAAAAAAATATGAATTATTGAGAAACTCTAAAACATCAACTAAATATAAAAAAATATTAATTTCTGCTTACACAATTATCACTTTTTGCTTTGTAATGTCCCTTCAATCTATTATCATCCTTTATTGATTGATAATGAATACACTAATGAACTAAATCAATATATATTAATAAAATAATTTGTTAGAAACTAAAAAAAATACAAAACAAATTGCACATAAATAAATCATTGAAGGAACACAAGGCTTATAAAGATTGAATGTGAAAAAATGAGTATGTATTATAATGGATATTTATTTTAAAGAAATAAAAAAATATGTAATGAAAATACAATAGTGTAATAGTGTAATTAATTAAGTTGTAATGATATACATTTATAGTTCAAAATGTAACATTGGGAGTAAAAAAAAAAAAACAGGAGCTCAGCAACTTTAAATAAACTTAAGTATTAATTGGTGTGTAACTGCATATAAACAACAATATCTTAAATATTAAGATATTAACCCCTTAACGACCAGTGCTGTACCCTGTACGACGCTGGTCGTTATGCTTCAGTCCTTCACAAACAGCTTCTCTCTGATCGCGCTATTTCTGCATGCCCCACCAGTGGGGCACTACAGAAATAGTTTTGCAGAGATACCGATGCATCGGACAGCGGTGGTGCCAATCGTTGCTTGGTGGGAGGGAAAGGAGGGAGGCAGGTGGGCAGCCCATCGCTGTAGGGGGCGGCAGGAGGGCAGAAGCGGGTGGGACTGCTACACCACGCTACAGGGAATGGAAAAAAAAACTGTGTCATTGAGGGGGGAGAAGGGAGGAGGAGAAATGAGGGGGATCCTATGTGGGATCCGTTGACGGAAAGGGATCTGGGAGGGGGATGGCATTGAGGCCCCCAGTTTGCTGCAAATTAGGGGAAAAAATTAAAATACCCATTTTTTCTGTAGTGTAGCTGCCTAATTTGCAGCAAACTGGGTACTGGCAGACAGCTGCCAGTACCTAAGATGGCAGCAAATAGGTAGAGGGGTAGGGTTAGAGAGCTGTTTGGGGGGATCAGGGAGGTTCGGAGGTAAGGGGGGACACTACCCTGCAGAAAATATATATTAAAAAAAAAAAACTTTTATTTTTATACTGGCAGTCTTTCTACCAGTACTTAATATGGGGGGTGACCTTAGGGGTGGGGGGGAGCGGTTTGAGAAGGGTCAAGGAGGGATCAGAGGGTGGGATGTGTCAGATGGGAGGCTGATCTCTACACTAAAGCTAAAATTAACCCTACAAGCTACCTAATTACCCCTTCACTGCTGGGCATAATACAAGTGTGGTGCACAGCGGCATTTAGCGGCCTAACCAAAAAGCAATGCAAAAGCCATAAATGTCTGCTATTTCTGAACAAAGGGGATCCCAGAGAAGCATTTACGACTATTTGTGCCATGATTTCACAAGCTGTTTGTAAATAATTTCAGCGAGAAACCAATAATTGTGAAAAAGTTAACGATTTTTTTTTTATTTGATCGCATTTGGCGGGTGAAATGGTGGCATGAAATATACCAAAATGGGCCTAGATCAATACTTTAGATTGTCTACTAAAAAAAAAAAATATTGTTTTAATAGGTAAATATAAAAAAGGCTCTATTTCTGTTAAAATGTAGTGATGGTAAAAATGCTCTGGTCTTTTGGGGAAGTTTATGTCTGAAATGCCCGGTCCTTAAGGGGTTAATAAATTACCCATACTTTCTCAAAAGTATGCATCATCAAACAAAACAGTAGACGTGAAAAAAGTATCGAGCGAATACATACAATTAATTTTTTAGTAACTTTGGATTATTGCGAGTTGATGTCGAACAATGCCTTTTTTAAAAATAAAAAGGGTCAGATCGAGGAGCGGTGAACAAATTTGCTCGTGTTTGCATAGTTGACTACTTTGTAGATACGATTTTCTATCTGCACGCAGATATTGATGCAAAAAACACACAAACAGCTTGTTAACTGCTTAGTATATGGGGGTCAAAGAATCTGTCATAGAATCTGATGTTTGACAGACCATGCAAATTACCTTTATCTCAGATACTACTATGTATTTTCAGGTACATGCAGACATGGATCTATAAAAATAGTTTAGTACTCGCATTAACATGCATTGCTAGTCTCAATACACACCATGGGGTATATTTAACAAGCTCCCTAATCTACCGCCCCTAACATCGCCGCCACCTACATTTATTAACCCCTAATCTGCCGCCCCCAACGTCGCTGCCACTATGCTAAAGTTATTAACCCCTAACCCTAACCCCCCTAACTTAAATATAATTAAAATAAATCTAAATAAAACTTACTATCATTACCTAAATAATTCCTATTTAAAACTAAATACTTACCTGTAAAATAAACCCTAAGCTAGCTACAATATAACTAATAGTTACATTGTATCTAACAATGTCCTTCAGAATTATTTGTGGGAATACAATTGCTAAGCCATTTAGCAGACATTATGTACAATTAACGAGAACCCCATGGAAAAAAACCCCCTGTATATTATGGAACTAATAAAACACATATAAACATTTAGTCTCTTATTGCTGGAACATCTAAGAGATAAACCATATACCTTATCAAAAGGGGATGCAACAAAACATAGAGGTTAATTGGTCATTGTTTATATAAATTATTTAACACAGCAAATCTAATAATCTACGAAGAATAATAAACATTGTGGGTGAGCAGACTTAGAAGGTAAATGGGCTCAAAATGGCATCATATCTAAATAAAAAATATCAGCCATCTGGCATAATACAGTCCGCATCAAGTCCAGATTGTGGCATCCGTTCCATGTCAAACTAGCCAACAATAAGATCTTTGATCCCATTGTACTGGAGCCAAGATGAGTTGTGGCAGGGAGGAAGAACACTGCGACGACAGTGAAAGATCTCTATCCCCTAATAGTTCCATGAAGGGGTTGGCAGTCGTGAATGCATAGGGATAGAAGCCAATGTTGCTAGGAGTTTGTTCTTTGTCTCCTATATAACCAGCACGCTGATGCCACGATTCCTTCTCACCTCTAGAATGATCGGAAGAGGCTTGGGCCAACACTTTAAGTAGCCATGAAGCACACTTCTCGTTGGAGTTACACTGCTCCTCTCCGTTCATGGCACCACACAGAGTGTAGAGCAATGCTGCAGCCCCACTGCAGGCCTGATCGCCCGCTTGTCAACGGGAGACAATATGGCCGCACACACTCTGCGAGGCAAATGTATCTTCACATCTGCTACTATATGTAGTAAGCTCAGGGCTTCCATAGTGAAAACCTTCCAGCTGATCATCTGCTTGTATGTGGGGACCGTTGCCTATTCCTGTGTCTATAAACATCTCATATAATGCCTGCATTAGGCTGTCAAAGTGATCATGGAGGAGCTGAGTCATCTCGGACTCCCAGTCATCCAAGGTCTCCATCATGGCTATATTTAAGGCTGCTGTGTCGTAGTGCGGGAGGTATTGTGTTCACTGAAATAGCTGTAACTGCCTGATCTTGCTGCCATCCGCGGCCTCTGTCGTATGCTGGGTAAATGACGTGGGTGTCTCTAGTACACAGCTGATCTGCTCGATTGTGTGATGAACAACTTCAGGTCTTCTTGTGCAGGGCAGTGTTTAGGTTGGTATTACAGAGCTACAATAGGTTTCTAAAAGGCAAAAGTCGATAAAACTTATAATAAATGTGGAATTGATACGGAGCTCTGCTGAAACACGTCCACACACACTAGGTGCTAGCTCCCCCCCCCCCCTTTTATGCACTTTTTTGCTTTCCTTTCTTTGTTTTCAGTGCTCACATTAGCACTTGTCTGGGTGCCATCCGGAGGTCTCAAGGGATGCAAGCAGTTTGGATCCTCTGGAGGTGAGGTTACCACTCAACATTTTGGAACTACAAGCGTTTCTTCAGACCATGGTCCCTTCTCAGCCAACACCTATCTCCATTTCTGATCAGACATCATTTCAGTGTTTGATTAAATAAGTGCCAAGGGGGGACTCTCATCTCCCTCATTGTGCAAGAAGTGTTTCTTATCCTGTTATGAATATAGAAGGAAAACTGTTCACTATCAACTTCATATTCAAGGAGTGAACAATTGGGAAACAGACTACTTTAATCTGTTCAGTCAGTAGAATGGGTTCTTCATCAAGACATATTCAATCGGCTTATTCTAAATTTAGTTCTACCATGTATAGATCTAATGGTGTACAAGCTGAAAAACAGCTTCAAGCATATTGTGCCAGATATAGAGACTCCAGTGCTCTGTGATAGATGCCTTAGTTTGTCCCTGAATATTTAATTTAGTGTTCCTAAGTCAAAAAGGATTCAGCTTCAGTAATTCTCTTAGCTCTGATGTGGGCTTGCAAAACTTGGTATGTGGATCTAATTTAGATGGCTTCTCTTCCTGCATGGACCTTACTCTTAAGGAAGGATCTTCTGTCTCAAGGACATCTGTTTCAAATGGATCTCAATTTGCTAAATTTAACGTTGTGAAGGTTAAATGCTTAGACCTTAGGGGTTTTGCTGACTCAGATATCTATACTTTGCTTCATGCAAGTTAGTCGATTAAGTAAAGAATTTATCTTAACATCTGGAAAGCTTACTTTCTTTGATGTTCATCTTGAGGTTTTTTCTTGGAAATCTTTTAAAATTACAAGAATGCTTCAGTTCCTTCAGGATGTACTAGATTAGCGCCTGTCAGCTAGTTCTCTAAAGGGTCAGATATCTGTGTTAACTGTTTTATTTCATAAAACTTTTTTTAAGTTGGCAGATGTTCAAACGTTTGTTCAAACTCTGGTGAGAATTTGTTGTTTATCCTCCTTGGAACTTGAATTTAGTTTTCTCTGTTCTACAGGGTTCTGCTTTTGAACCTATTCGTATTTTAGGCATTAAATGGTTTTATTTTTTCTTCAGAAAATAATAGAAAAAATTACTTTACAACCTAGATGTTGTCAGCGCTTTATATTCAGGCTACTAAAGACTTTAGACAAACTTCCAGTTTATTTGTCCACTACTCTGGTCCTAGGAAGGGTCAGAAAGCAATGGCAGTGATCCTGGCTCAAGCAGAATATTCGTAAAGGCTTACTTGGTTGTGGTAAAAAGAGTAACTGCTCATTCTACAAGATCAGCATCTACTTCCTGGGTTGGAACAGATTTGCAAGGCAGCAACTTGGCCTTCCATTCACACTTTTTTTCCAGATTTTATCATTTTTACATTTATTCTACTTCTGATGCAGCTTTTGGTAGGAAAGTCCTTCAGGCCACAGTGTCCGGCAAAAAGGAACTGCCTACTTTTTGTCCCACCCATCCTTAACATGGACACTCAGCTTGGGTATTGTATTCCACATGATATAAAGCTATGGACTCTCATCGGCTCAAAAAAGGGCTAGATTACAAGTGGTGCACTAATTTATCGCAAGCCCGCAACTAGGCAAATTTGCCCGTTTATTGGTGTGCGATAAATAACCAGCCATTACAAGTGGATGGTTATTGCTACTGCGAACTTGCAGTAGCAATTAGCGTTCCGAAAATTAACCAGAGGTTAGATCTCTGGTTATTTTTTTAAATGTTCCCCAATTTCCCCCAAAATAACATGCAGTGTCCCTTTTTTAAAATAAAAAATGTAGCATTAAAAAAAAAAACTTGCACTAAGAAATTTTTTGGAAGCTAAAGTTGGCGGTTGTGTGGGGTGTTAGAAAGAAAACAGCACTGAAAAGTGCCTTTAGAATGTGGTCTATGGAGACTGTGTGTTCCCAGTAAATATATATGTATATATGTATATGCTTATGTACATATATATTTATGTCTTAATATGTGTATGTATGTATATATATATATATATATATATATATATATATATATATATATAGGCTTACCATAATTTTTAGAGGTGGAACTGGGACCACCTGGTGCTGTGCCAGTGGGGGTGTGGTCAGGAGTGTGGTCAAGGGGGCGTGGCAATTACCGGTCCTTTTAAAGTAGTAGCTTTTATGTGTGTAATGTTTTGTGGATACTCTACCCTTCCTCAGTCAAACAAGTGAATCACACAGTTTAAATAGACCATAACACCACCCCCTAGTGAAAAAGGCACCATTACGTTGTCATTGCAAATAAATCATTAATCTAAATCTCAGATTCTATATAATGCCAAACATCACGCATAATTATCACTTTATCAATTTCACAATTTAATATCTGCAGAGTATTATGTGTTTTATGTGTCTAATTAAGGAACAGAGCCAAATACTGATAAGGCATAAATACAATATTGAATGAAAGTAAAAAAGAAACACATACCTGCTAAAGCTGTTTAAGAGGCTACTCTATACCATAATGCAGGAAGATTATAGCCAAAATGCTATTCTGCATGAAGTAAAGCAAGATCCAGGCCAAAAATCCTGCCTGTCTGTACTTCCTAGTCATACCCATATGATTCCCCTAAAGGTGTATTACCGGCAATGACACCAAGGGTCGGGGGGGAGAAGGTGTTAAATTCTTAGAAAAATAAACCAAGTAATACTACAAAATTTTAAAAAAAACCTACGCTGCTCACTCAGCCTGTATTACTAAATGTAAACTTTGAAGGACACGAACGTTAAGCTAAGCAGGGCTGTATGTAACAAAGTACCAGCATCCAACTATGCTGGAGAGCCACAGTCCAGTCATTTTGAATAATGTGTCCGGGTTTCAGGTGGTCTGAAACCCGGACACATGATTTGAAACCTGAAGGTGGCAACCCTACTGGGACAGAATGAACAACTGGGCGGGACACTGGGACAGCGCCTCCAAACCGGGACAATCCCAGTAAAAGTGGGACTTCTGGTAAGCCTATATATATATATATACACATATAAACGCATAAATATATATGTAAAAATTCATATGCATATATATTTATATTTGCTGTCCATCACTGCAAGACTTACCCCTTCACTGCACTAGGTTCTCGGTATGAGAACGAGGCTCCCATTGGAGTCCATGGAAGCACCCTCTCATGAGTGCAATGATTCCACTTGTAATACCAGTGCACATTTGTGGAAGCGATATTTTGCATTCAACTTGTAATCTAGCCCAAATTTATTTCCTTCTGATTAGAGTCCATAGCCGCTAACCTATTTTTAGTATATGGGTGACAGTTCTCATTTGCACCTCATAACCCTGCTTTCGTTTTTTCTACCATTTTTTCTGTCGCTATCCTCTGCTCAAATATACGTGAACTGCAGAGGGAGAGGAAGTGAGAGGGATTAGAGCTCAGTCAGGGTTCTTAACCTCCTCCTGATAGTCTGGAATATATCCCACAATTTATGAAGATATGGACTCTCTGAAGGAAATAAATTTAACCGGTAAGTATAAATTTAATTTTTTCGTAAAATGGGCGTTCCATGGGTGTATATGAAATTATTATCAAGGAAATACCAATGGCACTACTTGTAGTTAAACTAACGTTCCCATAAATAGTAATTGTTTCAAAGGGGAGGTGCTTGTACTGATAACTAATTTCAAACAGATCAGCAAAGAACTGAACAAAGAGTACAAATATAGCACTCACAACGTTAGATGGAACAATAATAATGGAATAGGGGCAAAGATTGAAAATAATTTAAAACTTAACTTTTATTAAGTTAGTTAAAATGGAGGGTACAAAAAAATGATACATTAAAATTTGCGTATGCTTACTAAGGCTAGGTAGGGTAAAATAATGAATTGGAACACAAATATAAAGTAAATCCCTAGGTGTTGTGGGATTGAAGGTATGGCAGGTATCAAATCCTAAATTCTGCATAATCCCACTGGAAATATCAAAGAGCTAAATCTATGAGTAAACCCCCCATTGAATTGGTTAAATCCTAAATTCTGGATAATCCTGCTTCAACAGGAACCCTGAATACTCCCAATAGTAGCACTCAGTAAACTAACAGGTATAGGTCTCTGGTATCTCCAGAGAGATAACTATTCACATTTATATATATGTGCTCTACCACTTGATAAACTTAAAGGTGTCATTGTGTAAATTAAGAGGTATAGGTCTCTGGTATTTCCAGAGAGTCAATGATTTCCAAATATGCTCCTTCATTGGGCAAACTGCAAGATATCATTTAGTAAAATTTAAGGTATAGGTCTCTGATATTCTCTGTAAGATAACTACCTAACACCGGTATAGATCCCCAATATATATATTTTATATTTGGTGGTGAATTTAATCTATACAGCGTTTTCAACATGAGCCCTTACCTTCTATATCCTGTAATCCAATTTTGATAAAATCACAGATACACATCTCTAATATATTCCAGAGACAAAAATACTCTCAGTAGCATTTCAAGAGTTACAACTATTTACATATGTGTGCTCAATCATTTGGCAAACTATGAGAAATATAAGTCTCTGATATAAACATTTTTTTAAAACTACTCTCAGATAGGCTTTATCATTTGGCTAACTGATAGGCATCATTTGGGAAATTTCAAACTTTTGGTCTCTTTACAGAGGCAACCTCTAATGTTGACAACCAATTCAATGGGGGTTTACTCATAGATTTAGCTCTCTGATATTTCCAGTGGGATTATCCAGAATTTAATATTTGATACCTGCCATACCTTCAATCCCACACCACCTAGGGATTACTTTATCATTTGTGTTCCAATTCATTATTTTACCCTACCTAGCCTTAGTAAGCATACGCAAATTTTAATGTATCATTTTTTTTGTACCCTCCATTTTAACTAACTTACGCCTAGATAGTTCTGCGGCCAAAGGGGTGCGTTAGCTACGCGTGTATTTTTTCCCCCGCACCTTTTAAATACCGCTGGTATTTAGAGTTCTCTGAAGGGCTGCGTTAGGCTCCAAAAAGGGAGCGTATAGCATAATTTACCGCCACTTCAACTCTAAATACCAGTGGTGCTTACGGACGCGGCCAGCTTCAAAAACGTGCTCGTGCACGATTTCCCCATAGGAAACAATGGGGCAGTTTGAGCTGTAAAAAAACCTAACACCTGCAAAAAAGCAGCGTTCAGCTCCTAACGCAGCCCCATTGTTTCCTATGGGGAAACACTTCCTAAGTCTGCACCTAACACCCTAACATGTACCCTGAGTCTAAACACCCCTAACCTTACACTTATTAACCCCTGATCTGCCGCCCCCGCTATTGCTGACCCCTGCATATTATTATTAACCCCTAATCTATCTTTTCAATGGGATCTTTCTAACGCCGGCATTTAGAGTCTTGGCTGAAGTGAGCGTTAGAAATCTAACAACAAGACTCCAGCCGCAGAGAAAAGCCAGGAGTTAAGAGCTTTCTGGCTAATGCCGGTTCATAAAGCTCTTGACTACTGTGCTCTAAAGTACACTAACACCCATAAACTACCTATATACCCCTAAACCGAGGCCCCCCACATCGCTGCCACTCTATTAAAAATTTTTAACCCCTAATCTGCCGACCGCACACCGCCGCCACCTACATTATCCCTATGTACCCCTAATCTGCTGCCCCTAACACCGCTGACCCCTGCATAATATTTATTAACCCCTAATCTGCCCCCCCAATGTCGCTGCTACCTACCTACAATTATTAACCCCTAATCTGCCAACCGGACCTCACCGCTACTCTAATAAATGTATTAACCCCTAAAGCTAAGTCTAACCCTAACCCTAACACCCCCCTAAATTAAATATAATTTAAATCTAACGAAATAAAATAACTCTTATTAAATATATTATTCCTATTTAAGCTAAATACTTACCTGTAAAATAAACCCTAATATAGCTACAATATAAATAATAATTATATTGTAGCTATTTTAGGATTAATATTTATTTTACAGGCAACTTTGTATTTATTTTAACCAGGTACAATAGCTATTAAATAGTTAATAACTATTTAATAGTTACCTAGTTAAAATAATTACAAAATTACCTGTAAAATAAATCTTAACCTAAGTTACAATTAAACCTAACACTACACTATCAATAAATACATTTAATAAACTATCTACAATTATCTACAATTATATCAACTAAACTAAATTACAAAAACAAACAAACACTAAATTACAAAAACAAACACTAAATTACAAAAAATAAAAAAAGATTACAAGAATTTTAAACTAATTACACCTACTCTAAGCCCCCTAAAAAAATAACAAAGCCCCCCAAAATAAAAAAATGCCCTACCCTATTCTAAAATAAAAATTGTAAAGCTCTTTAACCTTACCAGCCCTTAAAAGGGCCTTTTGCGGGGCATGCCCCAAAGAATTTTGCTCTTTTGCCTGTAAAAAAAAACATACAATACCCTCCCAACATTACAACCCACCACCCACATACCCCTAATCTAACCCAAACCCCCTTAAATAAGCCTAACACTAAGCCCCTGAAGATCTCCCTACCTTGTCTTCACCACGCCGGGTATCACTGATCCATCCAGAAGAGGGGCCGAAGTCTTCATCCTATCCGGCAAGAAGAGTTCCTCCAGAGGGTCCAAAGTCTTCATCCTATCCGGGCAGAAGAGGACATCCAGACCGGCAGACATCTTCATCCAGGCGGCATCTTCTATCTTCTTCCATCCGGCGCGGAGCGGGACCATCTTCAAGCAGCCGACGCGGAGCCATTCTTCTTCACCGACGGACTAACAACGAATGAAGGTTCCTTTAAGGGACGTCATTCAAGATGGCGTCCCTCGAATTCCGATTGGCTGATAGGATTCTATCAGCCAATCGGAATTAAGGTAGGAAAAATCTGATTGGCTGATTGAATCAGCCAATTAGACTGAAGTTCAATCCGATTGGCTGATCCAATCAGCCAATCAGATTGAGCTTGCATTCTATTGGCTGTTCCAATCAGCCAATAGAATGCAAGCTCAATCTAATTGGCTGATCCAATCAGCCAATCGGATTGAACTTGAATCTGATTGGCTGATTCAATCAGCCAATCAGATTTTTCCTACCTTAATTCCGATTGGCTGATACAATCCTATCAGCCAATCGGAATTCGAGGGACGCCATCTTGGATGACGTCCCTTAAAGGAACCTTCATTCGTCGTTAGCCGTCGGTGAAGAAGGATGGCTCCGCGTCGGCTGCTTGAAGATGGTCCCGCTCCGCGCCGGGTGGAAGAAGATAGAAGATGCCGTCTGGATGAAGATGTCTGCCGGTCCGGATGTCCTCTTCTGCCCAGATAGGCTGAAGACTTTGGACCCTCTGGAGGAGCTCTTCTTGCCGGATAGGATGAAGACTTCGGACCCTCTTCTGGAGGGATTGGTGATACCCGGCGTGGTGAAGACAAGGTAGGGAGATCTTCAGGGGTTTAGTGTTAGGTTTATTTAAAGGGGGGTTTGGGTTAGATTAGGGGTATGTGGGTGGTGGGTTGTAAATGTTGGGGGGGTATTGTATGTTTTTTTTTTACAGGCAAAAGAGCAGAATTCTTTGGGGCATGCCCCGCAAAAGGCCCTTTTAAGGGCTGGTAAGGTAAAAGAGCTTTACAATTTTTATTTTAGAATAGGGTAGGGCATTTTTTATTTTGGGGGGCTTTGTTATTTTTTTAGGGGGCTTAGAGTAGGTGTAATTAGTTTAAAATTCTTGTAATCTTTTTTTATTTTTTGTAATTTAGTGTTTGTTTGTTTTTGTAATTTAGTTTAGTTGATATAATTGTAGATAATTGTAGATAGCTTATTAAATTTATTTATTGATAGTGTAGTGTTAGGTTTAATTGTAACTTAGGTTAGGATTTATTTTACAGGTAATTTTGTAATTTTTTTAACTAGGTAACTATTAAATAGTTATTAACTATTTAATAGCTATTGTGCCTGGTTAAAATAAATACAAAGTTGCCTGTAAAATAAATATTATTCCTAAAATAGCTACAATATAATTATTATTTATATTGTAGCTATATTAGGGTTTATTTTACAGGTAAGTATTTAGCTTTAAATATGAATAATTTATTTAATAAGAGTTATTTTATTTTGTTAGATTTAAATTATATTTAATTTAGGGGGGTGTTAGGGTTAGGGTTAGACTTAGCTTTAGGGGTTAATACATTTATTAGAGTAGCGGTGAGGTCCAGTCGGCAGATTAGGGGTTAATAATTGTAGGTAGGTAGCGGCGACGTTGGGGGGGGCAGATTAGGGGTTAATAAATATTATGTAGGGGTCGGCGATGTTAGGGGCAGCAGATTAGGGGTACATAGGGATAATGTAGGTGGCGGCGGTGTGCGGTCGGCAGATTAGGGGTTAAAAATTTTTAATAGAGTGGCAGCGATGTGGGGGGCCTCGGTTTAGGGGTATATAGGTAGTTTATGGGTGTTAGTGTACTTTAGAGCACAGTAGTCAAGAGCTTTATGAACCGGCATTAGCCAGAAAGCTCTTAACTCCTGGCTTTTCTCTGCGGCTGGAGTCTTGTTGTTAGATTTCTAACGCTCACTTCAGCCAAGACTCTAAATGCCGGCGTTAGAAAGATCCCATTGAAAAGATAGGATACGAAATTGGCGTAGGGGGATCTGCGGTATGGAAAAGTTGCGGCTGGAAAGTGAGCGTTAGACCCTTTCCTGACTCTAAATACCAGCGGGCGGTAAAAACCAGCGTTAGGACCCCCTAACGCTGGTTTGGACGGCTAACGCAGAACTCTAAATCTAGGCGTACGTAAAAGTTACATTTTAAATTATTTTCAATCTTTGCCCCTATTCCATTATTATTGTTCCATCTAACGTTGTGAGTTCTATATTTGTACTCTTTATTCAGTTCTTTGCTGATCTGTTTGAAATTGTATATGAAATTATCTCTCTAATCCCAGCGTAATTCTGTAAAGATTTTCGCACTTCAGATCTCACCATGTTTTCTAGCCAACTAAAAGGTGGCAAGCTTTTCTTAAAACAATGAAAATACTTATAACCCTAATAGACAAACACATACATATGAAAATATAGGTGATTGTAAGATGCTTGTCATATCCACCTGTTCCTTTAACTCTAGTACTCCTCCCACCTCATTTACCTATTTAACGATTGCAGTCACACACGCACCTTGCTTGAATATACGCAATCTTATCTGATAAACTATATCTCCTAAGCTACTGCGTTTGTGGGAACTCTGCCACTGCTATATCCCCAGCCTTCTCTCCCAGCCTTTCTGCTTTTGACTCCGCTTAATCCACAGCTCAAACCTTGTTTTGGACTTTGTCTCTTACTAACAGCAGTCATATTTTAAACATTCTTTCCTCAATACGCTGCCTGGGGTTTCACGCTGTACCTGTAACGTCATCAAGCTGCAACATTGCTTAGTCCGTTTTAGTGTCTGATACAGTTTGGATACTCACACACACACGCCGGATCCTTCGGATTGCTGACAAAAGCTCACCTCTTGCTGGTCTAACCTCCTTCCGCTCTCAATCCTTCAGCTCCATATCTTCTGCCAAGATTTCAGTCTGCACTGATCGTTATTCACCAGAAGAACTCTGCAAGTATTCCTCCTGAGTTGGAGATTATCTCTTTTCTTTTACCTAGAACTCATCACTTAATTGCTGTGTGTTTATATTACAGACTGTGCCTCTACAAAATCTATTTGCCAATAATGAGAGTCTTCTGAATCATTATTTTACTAGCAAGCTCTCTACCTATTTTTAGTTTAGTCTTTAACTAAATAGAACCTTTATAACTGTATCAAATACATATTGTATAAACCTCTCATATATCTGATAATATATATACTATAATTCTTACATTTACCTGAGTATTAAATCTAGACTTCCAAATTTCTGTTCTTAAATACATGAAGGCTATTATTTATTATTGAACTCTTATCTATGGGATATAACATATATCTAACTACTCTTATATGACTATCCCTGTTACAGACCAAATTGCTATTCATTTCTGATTTAGCTCTCTATCTCTATATTGAGCTGGATTAATTGAATAGCCACATTCACCATCTTTAGTAATAACTATTAGTTGGAGATTATCAGACTAACCTTACATAAGAACTGGTTAATGAGAAAGGGGGCGGAGCGAGCGGCGGACTGCAATGGCCGCAATCTGTTAAAGCTCCCAGTACAAGCCGGGAATTTCCACAGCCCATAGCAAACACAGTCTGGTAAATTTAGCATCTAACTCCTGGAATTGGGAACAGTGTTATACCGATCTCATCCTGAGATCAAAGAGGTGCCTAATGAGAAGAATCGACTGCGCTGCAGGGAAGACTTGCTGCCGGAGCTGCGGCCTATAACGGACCTCGCCGCACTTTATCGCAAACACAAGGCACAGAGGTAAACGGTTCTCAGCGCATCTGAAAGTGCTCTGTGGCAACTACCAACCATCCACTGCCATTACTATAAGTGTAAAGAAAACAGTGCGGCGGCAGCAGTAATAGGCTCTCCCCCTTACAACAACGAGCAGCAGTTAAACGATCAGGGCCACAAGCATAGATATTACTCACAGCCCTTTTGTCAGAAGATATATAGATCATAATATAGCAGTGTATCCACAAGAATTAAGTCTACTTAGGCCCTACCTAAGGATACCACACTTGGCCTCCCTGATCACCAAAATGGAGGCAGAACACAGTTACTAACTACTGCAATTAAATGTGTGACACACTCTCTTTTACTCAAGCAACATGGCGCCCGCACACTAATGACATTGACTTTTTAACAAAGAATACTGCTCCCAGCACACAAAAAAGGAAATTAGCTGGTCCTTTCTATTCCGCAGACTGAAGATCTTTCACTGACTTTTATAGGTTTAAGAGCAGTGTTCTAACAGGCCCAGAAAACACAGTTACAGCCCCTAACAAGCACACTGAGGACCATTATAAAGCTATCTGCGGCTATTTTTGTGCAAAATCTTTGCTGTATACATACTTGTGCCCCCTCTCCTTTTCCCGTCACTTTGAAAGGTGACGGGTCATACCCCACTTGCCCTTGCCCGTGATCGCCCTGTGAGGGCAACTTCCCCTGGGGGCACAGTATTAGTGTGCAGAGCTCTACAGGCCTGTTCAGGATCACTACACTATTTACAATTCACGGCCGCATACACGATAACCTGCACCTACTTACTACAATGTCACAGAGGAAAAACCCTCGTCTGGATAAATCATAGAAAGCACCACAGTCCAGTCAGGGAGCGGTTCATGCATTTTTCAAGCAAGCAGACCAAATGTCTCGCAAGAAGGACACCGAATCTCCGCACATTCATCTTGAAGAGGAGCAAGTGGATTTGTCAAATGAAGCCAGCTGTCCATCTCCTCCGGCCCAAGCACACAGAGACGATACTCCAATTACATATAAAGCCATAGAAGCGTTGATTGAACAGGTCAAGTCCTGTATAAAAGGACGAATGCACAGACCTAAAGAGGGAGATAAATGACCTGGGCCATAGGGTAGACTCTTTAGAGGAACATGAGTTTGTGGCATCGCAAAAAATAGCAAATCTTTCAACTAACCACACTCGACAACAACAACGTATAACTGAGTTGGAAGATAAAATAGATGACTTGGAAAATCGCTCCAGGCGAGTAAATCTTCACTTTAGAGGAGTACCGGAAACAGTCTTGAACAGTGAAATACAAGAATACCTGTAAGCCTTGTTCACTGAGATTCTAGAAGACAACACACAGGACAACAAAGTAATTCCACTAGACAGAGCACATAGGGCTCTCCGACCGAAGCCTGCGGACGATGCCCCGCCGAGGGACATCATAGTTCATTTTCAGAACTATAGACAAAAAGAGGAGATCTACAATATAACTAGGAAAAGACAAGCAATAAGCTTCCAAGGACACAAAATCCAAGTCTACCAAGATCTATCTTTAAGAACTCTACAGCAAAGAAGAGATTTTCAGGTTCTCACCTCGCATTTGCGCTCACTACATATTCCCTACAGTATACACAATGGTTAGTACAGCAACTTAGGAGTGCAGTGCAAGTGAAGACAGGGTCCTGCCAAGTCCCCCCAATTCCAGTAATAGATATATATATGTCCACAGCACTGTGTCTTTCAAATCTCTTTATTCTCTGTACATAATGGGTATATAAACAGCGACGTTTCGAGTGTTGCCACTCTTACTCATGCTAGTTACAAACTATCAAACGCAGCAATTTAAAACCCTCAGTTTGGCGCCAACCGCTCCATTAGGTGGATCTGCTGCCCTCTTCTGGTCATTTGTAATAATACAATAAAAACACTTCTAATTACATGATAATATGTAACTAAAATTTAAATTTAAATACAATGTTTGCTTACACATTGAACATTTCTCTCATATCTTTGTTTTTACTCTTCACAATTTTACTGGATCATGTTTCAATTTATATTCAAAACATTTTTTCTCAAAACATTTTTTCTCAAATTTCTTACAGAATTTTTTAGGTATTAATTTCCCAAGGTTATACTTTAAACAGTAGAATATTATAATGAACAGTAAAGGATTGCACTATACTAAGTGAAGGATTGCTCTATACAGTGTAACGAATTATAATATAGACAATAGAGACCTTGATATTCTCATTGGTAAAAAATATGTTATTTATAGGAAAATAGACCAATCAAAGTCTCTATTGAGCCCATATGGCTCCATACTCCCCATTTCAAAGATCCAAAACATTTCCTTTTGTTTTAGTATCTTTTCTCTATCACCTCCACTTCTCTGTGGACCCACACTATCTATCAGTTGCCACCTTAATTGGCTTATCTGGTGGCCACACTTTAGGAAATGGTGGGACACGGGGGCTTCAGTATTCTTGCACCTTATGTCAGTGACGTGCAGTGACGTCAGAGGCTGGTGAGGCAGTGGCTAGGATACGCCTTCATTCTTTAGATATCCTTTGTTGAAGAAATAGCAATGCACATGGGTGAGCCAATCACATGAGGTATCTATGTGCAGCCACCAATCAGCAGCTACTGAGCATATTTAGATATGATTTTCAACAAAGGATATGAAAAGAATGAAGAAAATTAGATATGTTAGGCGATTACCTTTCCAACAATTGCCCCCTCCTCCTATACTTAACATTGTTAAGTATAAATAAAGTTGCGCGGTGACATCATCACGTAATTGCGCGTGATGTCACCGCTCATCACGTGAAGCCCCGTCAATGCCTGTCACTCTACAGGCACGATCACTGGGGTAGGATCAGTATGGAGCCCCCAGATCTCCCTCAAGGTGGGAGAGTGCTCATGACGGCTCTGAGCCGTCATTAGCACCAGAGTGAGAAACTCTGTGACGGCTCAGAGCCGTCATTAGCACTAAAAGGGTTAAAATATGTTTAAAACATACTTTTTACTTTAATGCTGCAAATTATGCTTATAGATTCTTTCATTATTCAGTAAATATAAAAATGTCTTGATCCAGTGGCGGCTGGTGAAATTTAAAGATGGTGGGGCGCTTGACCCCACCCCTTTAAATAAAGCCACACCATCAGATGGCACTACCAATTCATTCATTAAATAAATAAAAGGTAGACAGAAACACAGAAAAGCACTCGGGGGAGAGGGAGAGAGAGATGGGGGGAGAGACACAGAGGGTTAGAGAGAGAGACACAATCACACACAGAGGGTGTGAGAGAGAGAGAGAGAGAGAGAGACACAATCACACACAGAGAGTTAGAGAGAGAGAAAGAGAGAGAGAGAGAGAGAGAGAGAGAGACAGACAATCAAACACAGAGGGTTAGAGAGACACATAAGGGATGAGAGAGTCAGAGGGGGAGGAAGAGAGACAGAGAGAGAAAGAGACCATGGGGGAGAACAACACATAAGAAGAGAGATGGATAGATAGAGAGACACACACACACAAGGGTGGGGGGGAGAGGTACCATTGCATTTTAAAGTAATAAAACAGCAGAGCTACAGAGAGTTCAGAAAGTAAGACTATAAATTAGTACAGAGGCAAGCTGCTAGATTAGTGGGTGTAAAGTTTGAAAAAACAAAATACAAAAACGATCCTTTAACTGTTGTAAAACAGTAAGAAAAACAAAAACAAAAAAAAAACACTAAACCACATTCATTAAATTATCATTTTCACTAACAGAATCCCTTTCAGCGAAATCTAAGGTTGCAGAACTTACTAAGATGTGGCTAAAACACTGCTCATTGACTGCATCTCTCCATCTGCTCTGCCTCTGTCTGTATTAAGGAAGTGACAGTGGAACATTCCACTGCACTTAGAGGGGAAGAACAGAACTCACTTTTTCACTTTAGCAAAAGCTGGCAGCTTCACAGGACAGCAACAAAATAAATTAAAGTTGTTTTTTTCCATTTTTGTTTTGTTTTATATAATTTAGCATCCAGCTCCAACCCTAAGTTCCACTTACTAATGCCTCTCACTGGATTGGTTCAGCCCAAATAGGACTGACTCAAATAAAGCACTTATGGGCCATGCAATTATCTTAACCACTTTCATCCAGTAGGTGGCGCAGCATGTTGTGTAATGGTGGGCAGACCTGCTTGTGCCTCTCCATTGCACAACATCTAGCTGTGAAAAAAAAATGCTGGGGAAAAAAAATTGCAATTTTTATTTTTTTTATTTTTTAAAGCCAATAAAAAAAAATATATTTTTGCCCATATGAGAGGTGAAGCACTGCCTCACCTGCCTCTAGTGACTGCACATCACTGCCTTATGTTTGAGCGATGCTGGCATATCCTGTCTCTGATCATACGGGTAGTCTCCCCTATGTAGATCAGAGAACAGGAACACTTTATGAGATAGATTACACATTTGGACTCACATGTATAGTAATCTCTTATCTCATATCTTTTGCCATTTCTTGGGTGATAGAAATATTTACCCTTTATAATGGAGTGACAGCTCATACAGCCTAGGCATGGGAAAGAACCTCTACTTTTATTCCTAATAAATGCCTGTCTCTCGCTCTTCTTTGAGCCAACATCTGTGTGAGTTAGCTGATCTTTCAGATTTCTTACTCTTTTATAAGCCATTAATGGTGGGTTTTTGAATATTTCTATATTTTTATTGCATTCGCTCAAAACGTGCCAATGTCTATTTATAATACGTTTTACTTCTTCACTTGCTGGACTATACTGGGTAACCAAGACTAATTTATCATCTGTTTTTCTTTCAACCAGACTTTGCTCCTTAGATCTAACTTTATCTATGTGTTTATCTACAATTTTCTTAGGATATCCTCTATCTAGGAATTTTTGCTGCATCTCTCTAAGCCTAATTTCTTTTATTACTGGATTAGTGACTATTCTGTCCACTCTTAATAATTGACTCTTCGGTAATGAGTCCAGTAACCCTTTAGGGTGGAAACTTCTATAATCTAATAATGTATTCCTATCTGTCTCTTTATTATAAATATCAAAAGTTAACTTTCTTCCTTCTTTGATTACTCTAGTGTCTAAAAAAGTTACTGTCTCTTCACTCCACTCTGCTGTGAACTCTAGTCCAGGAACTGCCCCATTAATTTCTGTCACAAATTCCAATAGGGACTCAACGCTGCCCCACCATATGCCAAACACATCATCTATGAATCGCCACCAGGTGGCGCCATATTTTCTAAATTTATCATTTTTATAGATTATTCTCTCCTCTATTTCATTCATGAATAAATTGGCATATGATGGAGCAACGTTGGTCCCCATTGCAGTACCTTTAATTTGAATATACCAGTCGTCCTGGAACATAAAGTGATTCCAATAAAGAATAAGCCTAAGTAATTCTTCTATAAAGCGAAAAACGGGTAGACCCCCAAGCGCCTACCAGACTAGAGGCAAAGGAAATTAGCACTACGGGCAATTCATAAAATTTAATAACAACGTAAATTATGGATCCAAAAAAACAATTAAAATCAATAAAACAATTGGTCGACAGTGAAATAATCAACAATATAAAACACCAATATAAAACAAAGGTAGAAAGGTCGACAGAAAATCAGCAGTGGATAAACAGTGAATAATCAGCAGTGGAAAAATAACAGAGAACCACAGGTGTTTAACCTGGGTGATAGAAATAAAATCAAAGTATCCAAACAAATGTGGTAAAAAATTGTCGTGAACAATGTCTCAGAAGCAAAAAGGTAAAAAAGGTAAAAAAGTCTTGGTGTGAACGTTCAATGCTGTGAATTGCAATTCAGTGATCAAAAATTGAAACAATTGAAAATCAACAAAAGAAAAAATGAAAAAATAATAATAAAAAAATAAAAATAAATGAATGAGAGTAGTCACCCAAACTTGAATAAATAATCCTTGTAGTAATCCCACAGTGTAGATATCCTTGTAGATGTGAAGAAGAGAAGTGCTGGGTACACAGGAGAGTGGAATAGTGATCGAAGTCTGAACTAGATATAGCCCAAAAAAACGAAATCCACCTAAAAATATAAAGAAAAATATGGTGCAGATAGCTTCATACAATAGTACATAAATGGGAATAGGCTTACCAATACTCAGTCGACGCATTTCGGCCCTAATAAGGCCTTTATCAAGTCTTGATAAAGGCCTTATTAGGGCCGAAACGCGTCGACTGAGTATTGGTAAGCCTATTCCCATTTATGTACTATTGTACCAAATTTATAAAGGTGTTTACACTATGATTAGTGGATGCAGGGTTAAACATACTTTTATTTTTCAATGCTAATTCTTTAAATTTCCATTCTACTTCAACATTTCGTGTGTCAGGCTCAGTATAAAAATTATCATGGAACCATGTTTTTAACCTTATGTTCCTGAAGAACCTTTGTAAGTCTTTGTTCAATTCAAAAAAATTTGTATTAGAATAAGGGCAGTCCTTTTTCCAAAATTCTTAGTTCAGTCTCTGTTAATTCTTTCCCAGATATATTAAGGACAGTAGTATATTCAGATCTTACCCCATCTTTAGGCTCAGTCCCTTCATCTATTACTAGGCTCCCCTTTTCCGTTACTGATAGTGGTGTGATCTCCCTCTCCGACTTGATCTTCTCGGTCCTCCTCTCCCCCTGTTTCTTCCGCTTACGGTGTTTCTTTCCACCTCTGTGCTGCTTCCGTTGTTGCTGGAATCCAAAGGGGAGGAGACCTCAGACTCTGCGTAAGATGTGCCTGTTACTCCTTCCAGTTGTGATTGATTCCTATTGGCTCTTTGATTTCCTCCTCTCCTGTAACTCCCATAGCTGTTGTTATCGTTGCCATGGTGACCGCTTCTCCACTTGTACACTCTCCCGGTAAGGTAATCAGTTTCGTCCCTCTGAAACTTTTGCCGTTTTCTCTCTTTAATTGTTTTCTCCAATTCTGTTGTCTTTCGTTTAACTTCACTGGTTAACTTGTCCCACTCATCTGCTGACAATGTTTTTAGCAAATCCTCTCTGCTTTGTTTAATCTTTGCTTCCTGGATTGCAATTTCTTCCAGTAACGACTCCACCGTCAGCACCATAATAAAAAGCACCATAATAAAAAATACTCTTTTTTTTTAATTAAAAATATATTTTTATTGAGGCAATAACAAAGTTCGGTTTACAAACATTGCAATAAGTACAGTATTGTAGGTGATAATACAAGTCATTAACTTCCCAGAGTTACAAACATTCTCTGACTGACGATGAGGTCAGGGAGTTGACCCTAATGCTGCCCCGTTTTAGAACTTTAATAAACAAAACATACAAATGTCAACTATATCAAATAGATCCACTCTTGGGATCTGCAGTCTGGTTCCTTTGGGAGACTTAGTTTTCACAGACATAGATGCTCATTGGGAATCACATAGAATAGTAAATGGTTTTTATGCGTATAGGACCATCTAAGGTTTGTTGAGGTTTAGATAGGAACTACTGAGTGTAAACCACCCAATGGACACAGTTGGTAGTGGGGAAGAATTAGGTGGCCCGAAGAACTATTGGCAGAGAAAAGTATGAGTGGGGGGTAAGAAGAGAAAGAGAGAAAAAAAAAAAAAAAAAAAGGGGGGAGGGAGGGAGGGCAGAGAAGTGGAGGGAGGAGACTCGGCCACTCGGCGGAGCGGCCAAATCGGCAGTTATTTAGTTTCACCACAAACTACTCGCCTAGCTGGTGGTGAGCTTACTCATTAGGGTCTTTAGTCCTCCTATATTCTTCCCAAGGGAGCCAGATTGAGCAGTAAAGGTCGTGACGACCTTCAACTCTCAGTGCGTACTCTTCCATTTTCTGGATGTAGTCTATAGACTCCAGGACTGAGTTTAGAAGGACCGGGTCGTGTTTCGCCCATTGTCTAGCAATGGTGAGTTTCGCCGCCAAAAGGATAGTAACTCCCAGTAGGCGGGATGGTTTTGGAAGGTTCTGAAGTCCAAGATGGAAAAGCGCAGTTTCGCTAGTGAGAGTATCAAGAAGGTCCAGCTTCTGTAGCAGGGCTGTCACCTGGGCCCAGAAGCGCCCCAATTTGGGACATTCCCACCAGATGTGAAGATGGGTTCCACGTCACTCGCAGCCTCTCCAGCAGTCTAAGGACCGGGTGGGGTACATTTTGTGTAGCCTGGTCGGGACCCAATGCCACCGAAGCAGAAGTTTGAGGTAGAGTTCAAACAAGTTAGAGCATCGAACTGCTGCAATTACGTCTTGAAGGGCTCGTTGCCATCTTCCATCAGGAGTTACCGCCCCCAAGTCCCTCTCCCAAGCCACCACCGACTGAGTTTTCGTGAAGTGAGGCGTGTTAAGAAGGGTTCTATAATGGAAGGATAGAGTGCCCCGCAGGGATTTACCCCCCAACCATCTCCTCTCCCAATTGGTGAGAGTTCTCAAGTTTGATCTCCGAAATCCCCAGGACAGGAGAAGTGATATCAACCGAAGGTATTCGAAGCGTAATTCCCAAGGAAAGTCCTCTAATGGGTAAGTGTGAGGAGGAATAGCTAGTACATCTCCTCGGTATAGATCTGAGAGTAATCTGATCTCTAAGACCTCCCATCTCCCGGGGTGGGAATCCGGAAGGCAGTGTAAAAGGGCTCGGATAGAATGTATTGGGGAGGGATGCGGAGCAACCTGTTCAGAGGACCTCAGCTCTCTCCAGAGTTTCAGACAAGTTTTAATTATGCGGTTATGGATTGCACTCAACACTTCAGCATGATCCGGTATCCAGATGAGCTCGGCTAGGGCCACGCCCGCTGGTAATGATCCCTGCTCTAGCCGAAACCACCCTGAGGAGCACTCTTTGGTTCCCCAGGCCGTGATATGAGAGAGCATGGCAGCTTTGTAGTATATAGAAACGTTGGGGACTGACATGCCCCCATGTCTCTTAGGCTTCTGTAGCTGAGCCAATGGGAGTCTCACATGACCTCCTTTCCATATGTACTTTGTAAAAATGGATTGGAAATGATTAAGCAGGTATGCTGGAACGAGAACCGGGAGACACCGGAAAAAGTAGATCAGTTTGGGTAACAGGAGCATTTTCACTGCCGCGACCCTACCCGTCCATGAAACCTCCGCGACCCTCCAACCCGCGATCGTCTGTTGAAACTCTGTAAGGAGAGAGCCATAATTATCAGAAATAATTCTTTTGGGGTTATGGGAGAGGACAACCCCCAGGTGTTTCAGGCTATCTCTAGACCACCTGAACGGGTATGTCCCTTTCAGAGAGTCAAATGTAAAGTCAGATAGGCCAATGGCGTAAGCCTCAGTTTTAGTTTAATTAAGTTTGTAATATGTCAGTTTGGCAAATTGTGACAGAATTTGAAATAGTGCAGGTAGTGAATCTTCCGGCTCGGTCAAAAAGATCGTTAAATCATCCGCAAACAACGCCAGAACTTGCGGAATGTCATGCAACACCAGGGGATGAATAGCAGAGGTCGCCCGAAGTTTGGCAGCCAGGGGCTCCATCATTAGGGCGAATAGAAGTGGGGACAGGGGGCACCCCTGTCTCGTACCATTCTTAATCGCAAAGGCTCTAGAAACGAAACCCATTCCTCTCACCCTAGCAGATGGTTCTGAGTAAAGAGCCATGACCGCCTTAATAAAGGCGTGAGGGAAACCGAAGGATCGTAGGACCTCCACCATGTACTCCCACCGGACCCTGTCAAACGCTTTTTCAGCATCGAGTGACAGGGTAACCAGTGGGATTTGGAGAGCAGTAGATTCAAAGAAAATATTCAATAGACGCCTGGTGTTGTCCGAGCCCTGACGTCCCGGGGTGAATCCCACCTGATCTGGGTGTACCAGAACCGGGAGGATTTTGTTCAATCTGGATGCCAAGATTTTCGCATATAGTTTCACATCGCCATTGATGAGAGATATTGGGCGATAACTCTCGCAGAACTCAGGATTCTTTCCTGGTTTGGGGATGGTTATAATTGATGCCTCCAAAAATTCCAGAGGAAACTTGCCCGTAGCCATTGCTTCCCCAAACGCCCGGGTAAGAAGAGGGCCGAGTTGGCCCACAAATTTTTTATAAAACATGGCGTCAAACCCGTCAGGCCCTGGAGATTTATGAGGCTTAAGATTCTTTATCGTCGATGCGATCTCTTCCACAGTAATGGGAGCGGTCAGGGATTCTATCGTGTCCTCAGGGACCTTCGGCAGCTGAAGTTCACGAAGGAACTCTGAAATGGCTGATACCGGTGCGTAACTAGCGGAGGGGTCGTTGGAGATCTGGTAAAGTTTGCTGTAGTAGTCAGCGAAAGCTTCTCCAATGTCATTGGGAGAGTAGAATTTTCGATTATTTCTCGTAATGTATGCTATTTTACTTAGTAAAGTTTTTTGTCGGAGTTTATGGGCCAGGAGCTTGTCCGCTCTGTCTCCTTTGTGGTAGTACCTCTGCTTCAGGTAGTAGAGCCCTCTCTGAACCCTTTCCATTTCCCGGGTTTCTATCTGTTTTTTAAGAGCCTGAACTTTCTTTACCAAAGAGTCCGATCTGAGACCCCTGAGCCGAGCCCTGGAGAGAGTGTAATCATGATACAGGTGAGCCAAGCTGGCTCCTCTGAGCCGTTTGGATTTCGACGCCTTTTGGATGAAGAGTCCGCGGAGGTAGGCCTTAAGCGTCGCCCATAGAGTTAGAGCTGATATGGAGCCAGTGTCATTTGCACAGAGGAACTCCTCAATTTCCCTCTGCCAGAGAGGGATCTGCGGATCCGCGAGAAGATATTCCGGGAGGCGCCAGGAGTATCCGCCGCTCCCGGAGGAAGATAAAGTGAAGGTCACGACCACTGCATCGTGATCTGACCATGCGCAAGGCACAATCCTCGCCTCCGCCACTGTAGGTAGCGTCCTCGAATGGCAAAAGATATAATCAAGCCTCGAGAAAGACCGGGAAGGGGCTGAATAGTAAGTATAATCATCCACGTCTGGATGTAAAGCCCTCCAGACATCATGATACGAATATTGAGTTACGGCATTTCTAAAGAGGTTAGAGTAGTGTTCCTCTCCCCGGTGTGGGGGGTTCCCTCTCTGTGACTTTCGATCTCTGGTCGGGTCCCAGACCAGGTTACAATCTCCGCCTATGATAACCTGTCCTTCCCCCAGTCGGTTCACCCTCCCAAGAAGATGGTTGAGGAATCTGGTTTGGTTGACATTGGGGGAATATAGCGCTACCAAGGTAAGCAGGATATTATCCAGCCGACAAACACAGATTATATATCTGCCCGAGGGGTCTGACTCCAGGTATACAGGTTCATAGGAGACCTGTCTACCAATTAGAATAGTAACTCCCCTGGCCTTTTTGTGGAAGGTTGAGGATAAACAGATTGGGAAGTCCTTAGGGCGAAACACAGCTGCCCTCGGTCCCATCCAGTGAGTCTCCTGTATGTACACAACATCCAGTCGTTGAGATTTTAAGAATTTGAGGAGGAGGCTCCGTTTGGTAGGGGAGTTAAGACCCCGGACGTTTAGTGTGGAGAGTCTCATAGCCAGCTGGGGAGAGGAAAAAAAAAAAAAAAAAAAAAAAAGGGGGGGGGGGGGGGGGGAAAATAGAAAAGGGGGTAGTGGGGAGTAGTCAAGATAATAGAGGGAGTAGAAAATGAACACTGTAGTATGTTAGGTTCTTCGGGCTGGGCAGAGGCTGCTTCACTCTGCCAAATAATGGGTATGGAGGATAGAGTTATTTATCCCTAACCGTACCAACTAAGTTAGTCCCCGGTTGGGGGGAGGGAAGGTCAGTGAAGGGGGGGGGGTCCAAGGGGCTCCCCTCCACCACCGGTGCACAATGTATGAGTGTGTAACTGCTTGGTAAAGGAGCTGTGGTCAAGTAGCTTAGAGGATTAATGTAAGAGGTAAAGGGAATAGAAGAGCATGGGGAGGGTAGAAGTAGAGGGAATTAGGCAGGAGGGAGTAGAGGGTAGTCCTTTGCTATATCTTTGTTTCTTGTCATGTTGGGCGAGTATCTGATAAGATTGGACATATAATTGTGATTCCCAATAGCAAGCCTGGAATTAGAAAGTAAACTGGGATTTCAGGGAGGGAGAGAGCATAATAGAGGTATCTTTGTAGAAGATCAAGGCTACTGGGTAGGGGAACATTCGCTACAAGCTTACACCGTAACATCATATCGGACCCCAGATATCATCAAAGGAATTAGGGCAGCCCTAATTTCCAAGGAAAATTGACATGCATAGATAAGTTATACAACAAGTGGTGTTCTTAGGTCTTAATTAATAAACATATAAAACACAAATAGGCACATGTAAGGCATAGAATATGTAGAGGATCCCACAATATGTAAAACATTAGGTACAGTTGCATACATTTCAACATGAAAAATCCCATATTTGGATACGGTCCCAGGGGAAGAGGTTCAGCATAGCCCTTTGGTTGCTTCAGTAATTGTAAGGGGTAGCGCAGGTCTATGTCAGAGAACAGGACCTAGGGGACGAGGAGGGAGCTGGACTTAGACAAGATGGAAAGGAGCAGATGGAGTAGCGGGAAAGAAAGAACGGGGAAGTAGCTCTGGTGGGAGATAGACAGGACAAAGGGAAGGCCACGGTTAAAGGGAAGGGATCAAGGAGGCGAGGGAAGCAGCAGTGTTAAAGTTGCGAGCTAGGGGAGCAGGCGGGTAAGAGGAGTAAGAGACCACCAGAGGGGAGGGTTAGAAAAAAGAGAAGGGAGGGGGCCCATCAGTAGGGGGAAGGGTGAACGATAGCAGCGCCAGATCTCAGGGGTCTAATGTAATTTTTTGAAATGATCATATGCTATCCATATGATCCCTGGAGGAGTAATGAGCAACCTATAATGATAAGTTAAAAAATGGAGGTAAGTCACTGTGCATGGCAAGAGTGCCGGAGTCTTCAGAAGAGTAGCAAACAGATGGGCGGGGGAAGGGAGGAGGGCCTTAGGGGAAAGAGAAGGGTGAAGCCAACAGAAGGAAGAAGGTTAGAGGAGAGAGAAGGAGGAGAAAACCAATGGCTAGATTAAGTTTCGACTAACATTGTCAGTGTTCAGTGAGGACATAGGAAGGTACCCTATACCAAACACCTGCAAAATGTAGGGCACCATTAAATACCATAAACAGCAAACTACACTCAATCAATTATTAACAATTAACAATTAACAAGGGTTAAATCATTAATACATGACCATTCTTCTGGCAGTGTCAACAAGTAAATAATAGTTCCAGATTGCAGGGAGAGCTATCCAGCCAGCATAAGGTTAAGGCCTGTCCAGGAGGGCCCAACCCAAAGTCAGGGACCGGTTAGTGTCCAGTTGACATTACCCTGAACTAGGCATCTATCCTATGTAGAGCATCCGTAAATACAATAAACAGTAAACTGTACTCAATCAACAAAAACAATTAACAGAGAGCTCAATCATTAGTACATTACCAGTCCTCTGGCAATGTCCTCGGAGAAGTAACAGTCCAGGTTCCAGATAGAGTTAGTCAACCAGGCCGATGCTGAGGCACAGCCAGAAAGGGTCCAGCCCAAGGTCAGGGATATTCAGTACTAACAGTAGAGAAGATTGTATCAACGGACTGGACCCTGCCGAGCCACCTCCAGTCTGTCTGGGTTCCAGGCCTGGGCCCCTGGTTTTAGCGAAGGGCCCACCCCATGTGGGCGGGGAGGATCACCCTCCGCATTTCCAGAGGGTAGGTTCCAGACCCTTAGCAGGTCTTGAGCTTGTCGCGGGGTCAGAGCTGTGTGCTGAGATCCGTCTTTTGTTATGATCAGTTTTGTAGAGTACCCCCACCTATACCGGATTTGGTGTAAGCGTAGGGTCCTGGTGGACTCATTAAAGCTTCTTCTTTGTTGTAGAGTAAAGGAGGATAGATCAGGGTATAGTGAAATGTCCTGAAATTGGTAAGGTAGTTGAGGTTGTCTAAGGGTCACTTTCATAAGCCGGTCTTTGGAGGAGTAGTAATGGAGTCTGGCTATGGTGTCCCGAGGTTTATCCATAGGTAGATTTTGTGGTCTGGCAGCTCTATGGATTCTATCAATTCTCACGTTGTGTTCTCCTGAAGGGCATAGGATAGCTCTAAACAGTGCTTGAGCATACTTTTCTAGCTCCTGAGGGCCTACAGACTAAGGAATTCCTCGTATTCTAATGTTGTTCCGCCTGGAGCGGTCCTCCAGGTCTGCCAGCTTCGCCTCTAAGGAAGATACCTGATCTGCCAAGTTTTGGGTATAGCTGACCCAGTTCGTGTGGTCTACTAGCAGATCTTCTTGTTTCCGCTCTATTATATCAGTTCTCTCGTTAACTGTAACAATGTCTTTCCGTAGGTCATCGAAAGATCTCTCAAGCTTATCGAATCTTTTAGCAAAGGATTGAGTTTGCTGGTCTAGTAGCACTTTTATAGAGTCAATGGTGACCGCTTCAGACTGCATGCGAGATGGCGGCGAGCTCCTCACGCTGGCCCTCCCCTCAGACAAAGGAGGAGATATTGATCTATCATCGTCCGAGATATCCGGGAGGGGGTCTCGGATGGGCTGGAAATGGTCACGGACCGTGTGCTTTGAAGTGTTTGGACCCTTAGACTTCCTTTTAGATTGTTGAGACATAGTGTAGCAGTGTCTCTGACTGTAAGTGTATTGGGAAAGAGACCTTTTTTTTTTTCTCTTTTTTTTTTTTTCCTTTCTTTTTTCCCCTTTCCTTCCCTTTTCTTTCCTTTTTTTCTTTCCTCTCTCTCTCTCTTCCCTTTTTTTTCCTCCTCCCTCTTTTTTTTTAAAAAAAAGGATAGCAGAAGCAGGCAGTCAATTGGGGGGGCTCAGTTGGCACAGCTGTTTCGCACCGGTGGAGAGGGGTGCCGTAATGCCTAGCACCTCATTGCCAGGCTAGAGAGATTAGGTAAAAGAGGGGTAACTTAAGTAGGTTTAGTTATAGTTACGGATATAAGCCTATCTAAGTGGGGTATGGTAATGACTAGCTTCCAGAGTCAGCAATCCAATATAAGAGGTGTCTCTCCCCAGGGAAAATGCCACCACTGGGCTCAGGCGGTAAAGGGAACTGGGGTATGACCTGCTCTAAAATGGAGCAGGAAAGGAGGGGGAGAGACACAGATTTTCAGCCTTTCCCTGTGCAACAGATAAGTTTAGGAGTTGTAGTGCTAGGAGGAATCAGGGATGGTAAAGCAGTATGCAATAATGTTGACAATCTCTTGTTTCTTTAGGGAGATTAAGAGCACAGTTCCAAGTTAGACAGGGCAAAATCCACACCTCCTCAGCTAAAGTGTGGTGGTTGTTGGCAATTTTAGTAGGGGGCCAAAGTGCAAGTATTGTGTCCCATTAAACAGTGAAACAGAGAGAGTATTTGCAGATGGCCATGTGGTAGGCAGATGTAATTGACAGGGCACTGGTAGCATAAATTTCCAACAGTATGTAGATGTCTCTGTATTAATATAGGTGTATTGCAGCCCTGAGCTGTAGGCTGGGATGTCTCATGAAAATTGGTGGTCTGATTAATGAGCAGGCGTGCCGGTCTCTTATGCCTCAGGTTAGCACAGGTCATAAGAGTATAATGTGGGGAGTGGTATACACAAATGCACACCACACCCTTTAGGGTGCGCCTCCCAGTTGCCAAAAAATCAGATAGGTAAATAGTCTAGAACCTAGACATAAAACAATACACACAGTAACACAGGATAAAACAACAGAACAGTGAACTATACAATAGGTATAGGTATGTTAATGTCCATTCATCAATCAAGTCCCACTATCTGGCGGCAGCACTCTGTCAAAGGATGGTCGTCCTGATGGTTAGATACTGCAAATAGAAGAACACAGAGGCGCCACCATGGCCCAGTACCACCAAAACAAAGAAATAAATATATAGAAGGCACTATATATACTCACAAACGTCAAGCACCCAGGTGGTGCTAGTGGGGCAGGCTGAAACTTCACAGTAGTTCAGCTCACTGATATACCTCCAAATAGATCCAGTCGGTGTTCCTTGAGAGCCTAAGATCCTATGCCTAGAAAAGAGAGAGGCAAACCAACATGGCCTAGTATTGTTTGAGCCCAGGGAGAATATAGCCCTAATGGGTATACTCACAGGAAACAAAGCACCTCCAGGTGCAATATCAGCAAGCTGGAACCATAAGTCACCCAGTAGACAAACCACGGCAAGTGATTCTCCGCTTCCAGTAGTATAACGGTGGATAGGAGAGGGGTGTATGAAACCCCACAACAGGTTATTAGGTCAAAATACCACACCAGCAAGTGTATATAAAAGTAAAAATCTTTAATAACACAGGACGCGTTTCTCAGCCGCCTATGGGCTGTTTCAGTGGGCTATATTCTCCCTGGGCTCAAACAATACTAGGCCATGTTGGTTTGCCTCTCTCTTTTCTAGGCATAGGATCTTAGGCTCTCAAGGAACACCGACTGGATCTATTTGGAGGTATATCAGTGAGCTGAACTACTGTGAAGTTTCAGCCTGCCCCACTAGCACCACCTGGGTGCTTGACGTTTGTGAGTATATATAGTGCCTTCTATATATTTATTTCTTTGTTTTGGTGGTACTGGGCCATGGTGGCGCCTCTGTGTTCTTCTATTTGCAGGTCATAAGAGTCTTGTATGGTATGACAGGCAAATGCAGCACTAGTATTGTAGGCACCGGAGCGGAGCCCCGACCCTCCGGTGCACAGTGATCTGCTAGTGTAGCGCTCCTATCCCCTGTTAGTGCTCGCTGCGTGGTGAAGAGGTTATGGGGATTGCCTATTAAAGTCTAATGACTTAGTACTCACCAGTGCCCAGTGACCGCTAGCTCCCTTCCACTATGTCGCGGTCCGGTGACGTCAGCGGTTAATGGCGGCCTTTCGTGCCTTTTCGCCGACCGGACCGACGTTCTCCAGGTGTTGTGGCTGTGATCCCTTGTAGGTAGGTGTCCGGGGGGGTACCTCCAAGTACCCGATGCTGGGGGATTGTGGTGAAGGACTTGAGGATCGCTTCTTGGTGTCACTTTAAGGGTGGAAACTGTCCGGTCCTGTAGAATATGAAATGCTGTAAAAAGCAAGGCAACAGGAGTCCCAAAGTAAAGCAGGTAGCTAGAAATCCCTCCAGGCTGGATTTTCAGAAGAAATTAATAAAGAGATGCTATTTTTAAGCAGGTTTTACTAGCTTATCTCAGGAGCTCTAGGCATACACGTCTGTTCTGTTCACTGGCTAGCTCCGCCCCCCGCAGTACTCTTTTTTATCTCTCAGGAGTGTGGGGCAAATGCTCATCCTGAGCCCTCTGGGTATCCTTTTCACCCTATAGTATTCTGATAGTGTGCTTACATGCAGATTCCACTTGGTATTTTTATAGGTCATCTGTTCAAATTCTTTACTTCCGCAGGTGCTGCATGAAGAAAGTCCCTTGGGCCCTTAGCTAGGGCTGTGATCCTTGCTACGTCCAGCTCTGTGTAAGCAAACATTTTCGTACCTTCTGTACTTTTGTTCTCCATTTTTGTAGCAACTCCTATTGCACGTACTAGGCAGACTTCATCCAACAGTATACACAATGGTTAGTACAGCAACTTAGGAGTGCAGTGCAAGTGAAGAGAGGGTCCTGCCAAGTCCCCCCAATTCCAGTAATAGATATATATATGTCCACAGCACTGTGTCTTTCAAATCTCTTTATTCTCTGTACATAATGGGTATATAAACAGCGACGTTTTGAGTGTTGCCACTCTTACTCATGCTAGTTACAAACTATCAAACACAGCAATTTAAAACCCTCAGTTTGGCGCCAACCACTCCATTAGGTGGATCTGCTGCCCTCTTCTGGTCATTTGTAATAATACAATAAAAACACTTCTAATTACATGATAATATGTAACTAAAATTTAAATTTAAATACAATGTTTGCTTACACATTGAACATTTCTCTCATATCTTTTGTTTTTACTCTTCACAATTTTACTGGATCATGTTTCAATTTATATTCAAAACATTTTTTCTCAAAACATTTTTTCTCAAATTTCTTACAGAATTTTTTAGGTATTAATTTCCCAAGGTTATACTTTAAACAGTAGAATATTATAATGAACAGTAAAGGATTGCACTATACTAAGTGAAGGATTGCTCTATACAGTGTAACGAATTATAATATAGACAATAGAGACCTTGATATTCTCATTGGTAAAAAAATATGTTATTTATAGGAAAATAGACCAATCAAAGTCTCTATTGAGCCCATATGGCTCCATACTCCCCATTTCAAAGATCCAAAACATTTCCTTTTGTTTTAGTATCTTTTCTCTATCACCTCCACTTCTCTGTGGACCCACACTATCTATCAGTTGCCACCTTAATTGGCTTATCTGGTGGCCACATTTTAGGAAATGGTGGGACACGGGGGCTTCAGTATTCTTGCACCTTATGTTTGAGCGATGCTGGCATATCCTGTCTCTGATCATACGGGTAGTCTCCCCTATGTAGATCAGAGAACAGGAACACTTTATGAGATAGATTACATATTTGGACTCACATGTATAGTAATCTCTTATCTCATATCTTTTGCCATTTCTTGGGTGATAGAAATATTTGCCCTTTATAATGGAGTGACAGCTCATACAGCCTAGGCATGGGAAAGAACCTCTACTTTTATTCCCAATAAATGCCTGTCTTTCGCTCTTCTTTGAGCCAACATCTGTGTGAGTTAGCTGATCTTTCAGATTTCTTACTCTTTTATAAGCCATTAATGGTGGGTTTTTGAATATTTCTATATTTTTATTGCATTCGCTCAAAACGTGCCAATGTCTATTTATAATACGTTTTACTTCTTCACTTGCTGGACTATACTGGGTAACCAAGACTAATTTATCATCTGTTTTTCTTTCAACCAGATTTTGCTCCTTAGATCTAACTTTATCTATGTGTTTATCTACAATTTTCTTAGGATATCCTCTATCTAGGAATTTTTGCTGCATCTCTCTAAGCCTAATTTCTTTTATTACTGGATTAGTGACTATTCTGTCCACTCTTAATAATTGACTCTTCGGTAATGAGTCCAGTAACCCTTTAGGGTGGAAACTTCTATAATCTAATAATGTATTCCTATCTGTCTCTTTATTATAGATATCAAAAGTTAACTTTCTTCCTTCTTTGATTACTCTAGTGTCTAAAAAGGTTACTGTCTCTTCACTCCACTCTGCTGTGAACTCTAGTCCAGGGACTGCCCCATTAATTTCTGTCACAAATTCCAATAGGGACTCAACGCTGCCCCACCATATGCCAAACACATCATCTATGAATCGCCACCAGGTGGCGCCATATTTTCTAAATTTATCATTTTCATAGATTATTCTCTCCTCTATTTCATTCATGAATAAGTTGGCATATGATGGGGCAACGTTGGTCCCCATTGCAGTACCTTTAATTTGAATATACCAGTCGTCCTGGAACATAAAATGATTACAATAAAGAATAAGACTTTCTTCATGCAGCACCTGAGGAATATTTAAGTAAAGAATTTGAACAGATGACCTATAAAAATACCAAGTGGAATCTGCATGTAAGCACACTATCAGAATACTATAGGGTGAAAAGGATACCCAGAGGGCTCAGGATGAGCATTTGCCCCACACTCCTGAGAGATAAAAAAAAGAGTACTGCGATAAGTTTGAGTCCATCATTAACAAATGTTCCTACGATATTATGGTGCTGACGGTGGAGTCGTTACTGGAAGAAATTGCAATCCAGGAAGCAAAGATTAAACAAAGCAGAGAGGATTTGCTAAAAACATTGTCGGCAGATGAGTGGGACAAGTTAACCAGTGAAGTTAAACGAAAGACAACAGAATTGGAGAAAACAATTAAAGAGAGAAAACGGCAAAAGTTTCAGAGGGACGAAACTGATTACCTTACCGGGAGAGTGTACAAGTGGAGAAGCGGTCACCATGGCAACGATAACAACAGCTATGGGAGTTACAGGAGAGGAGGAAATCGGAGAGCCAATAGGAATCAATCACAACCGGAAGGAGTAACAGGCACGTCTTACGCAGAGTCTGAGGACTCCTCCCCTTTGGATTCCAGCAACGACGGAAGCAGCACAGAGGTGGAAAGAAACACCGTAAGCGGAAGAAACAGGGGGAGAGGAGGACCGAGAAGATCAAGTCGGAGAGGGAGATCACACCACTATCAGTAACGGAAAAGGGGAGCCTAGTAATAGATGAAGGGACTGAGCCTAAAGATGGGGTAAGATCTGAATATACTACTGTCCTTAATATATCTGGGAAAGAATTAACAGAAATCCTCAAAAATGAAATCACCCGGGGAACTCCGTTAAAATTTCAAATTCTTTATTTCATTGACAAAGCGTTAAAAACTTTTTCCTTTGTGCAGCAACACACAGGTAAAAACAGGTATTCCGTGCATCCTAGTTCAGACACACATATTGAACTAAAGGTAGAGTCAAGGGATCAGCTGACGCGTTTCGGCAAATAGCCGTAGTCAAAGCTGCTTGACCCCTTCATACACCTCCATGTTTAAAAAGCAGATTGTAGCTTCTCATTGGTTACAAAAAACATGACGCTACCGGTAATGATTGGTTACATTTTACTAAACCTTCTAACTGTTACTCTGTTTCAAAATATCTATTCCTTGCTGCACTCATTATTTGCTTAACCAAATCGTTTCATGACTGTGACCTGTCTCTCTCACATTTTATAGTAATAACCCCTCTTTAGTTGTACTTATAAAATGACAAAATAAAATGGAATTGATGAAAGAGAGAATCCATATAAATCATCTAAAAGAATAAAATCATTTTAAAGACAAACGAATCTGAAACAAATGTTACGCTTAGATTTCGACAAGTATATAAATTGTATTTCATCTAAACATTCACTTAACAATTAAATACTGAATAGAGAGCAAGAATGATGTTGCTAGATGAATTTAACACATATACTAAGTACAACTAAAGAGGGGTTATTACTATAAAATGTGAGAGAGACAGGTCACAGTCATGAAACGATTTGGTTAAGCAAATAATGAGTGCAGCAAGGAATAGATATTTTGAAACAGAGTAACAGTTAGAAGGTTTAGTAAAATGTAACCAATCATTACCGGTAGCGTCATGTTTTTTGTAACCAATGAGAAGCTACAATCTGCTTTTTAAACATGGAGGTGTGTGAAGGGGTCAAGCAGCTTTGACTACGGCTATTGGCCGAAACGCGTCAGCTGATCCCTTGACGCTACCTTTAGTTCAATATGTGTGTCTGAACTAGGATGCACGGAATACCTGTCTTTACCTGTGTGTTGCTGCACAAAGGAAAAAGTTTTTAACGCTTTGTCAATGAAATAAAGAATTTGAAATTTTAACGGAGTTCCCCGGGTGATTTCATTTTTGAGGATTCTTGTTGTACCTTTAATCCGGGTTGAGCTCTGCAACGTGGAGGCGTGGAGAAAAAAAGGATAAGACTCGGGCCAGTGTCTCTGAGGAGGAGGAGAGCAGCGGTGAGTAAATGTTTTCCTACGGATATGAGATAATACTAAAGTCACAATTATAACGACACCGCATAATATGCTCACTCTATGGACCGGAGCCGGTCAGCTACATTACTGAAACACTAATTGAAAAAGAGCTGAACACATGCCAAAAGTGTAAACATAAACTGACCGTTACTGACCCGAGATCCATGCTACTAAGGTCTTATAAAGACTTCTGAGTGTACTATTGACGATCGAAGGGACTTTTTTGGGTATATACAGTACAATATTATGACACGATATAAGTTGTGATTACAAGATTGATAAAACTGCTCAGTGTGTGGGAAGGTTAGATACATTGTTGCTAAAGAATTAACAGAGACTGAACTAAGACTTTTTGAAAAAGGACTCTCGTTCTGCCCTTATTCTAATACAAATTTTTTTGAATTGAACAAAGACTTACAGAGGTTCTTCAGGAACATAAGTTTAAAAACATGGTTCCATGATAATGTTTATACTGAGCCTGACAAACGAAATGTTGAAGTAGAATGGAAATTTAAAGAATTAGCATTGAAAAATAAAAGTATGTTTAACCCTGCATCCACTAATCATAGTGTAAACACCTTTATAAATTTGGTATGCAATGATATAGGGAAATTGAAACAAAATAGTGAGAAGAGAAAACTAAAAGCACCCTATAAGACTAAAAATGCAGAGGTAAATTTAACTAAGGATGAATTTGATGCTATAAAAACTTTGAAAAGTAAATCTAATGAGGTGACAATTAAAAAAGCTGATAAGGGCGGGGCAACAGTGGTGCTAGACAAAGGGTACTACAATAATGAAATAGTAAGTCAGCTTAAAGATGTAGATACTTATGCTAAGATCAATTATAATCCAGTGAGTAAAATACAGAAAGAGGTGGAACTAATTGTAAATAAAGCATTTGAAAATAAATTAATTGATAAAAAGTTGAAAGACTATTTATTTAATAAAGACCCTAAAAATCCTATCTTCTACACGGTACCTAAGGTACATAAAGACCTAGCTAGACCACCAGGGAGGCCCATAGTCTCAAGCGTCAACTCAGCTTTAAAAAATATTTTAACATTTTTAGATAAGATTTTGCAGCCTGAGGTAAAGCAAATATCTTCATACCTAAAAGACACAGGAGATTTTTTAAATAAAGCCAAAGACCTATATTTTGAATCTGAAATATTCCTATTATATACAATGGATGTTAAGAGCCTGTATACGGCCATAAAGCACGAAACAGGGATAGGAATAATCAAAAAACTGTGTAAATTAAATAAAAAATGCACAGCATTACAGGTTAAATTTAGAGAAGAATTACTTAGGCTTATTCTTTATTGGAATCACTTTATGTTCCAGGACGACTGGTATATTCAAATTAAAGGTACTGCAATGGGGACCAACGTTGCCCCATCATATGCCAATTTATTCATGAATGAAATAGAGGAGAGAATAATCTATGAAAATGATAAATTTAGAAAATATGGCGCCACCTGGTGGCGATTCATAGATGATGTGTTTGGCATATGGTGGGGCAGCGTTGAGTCCCTATTGGAATTTGTGACAGAAATTAATGGGGCAGTCTCTGGACTAGAGTTCACAGCAGAGTGGAGTGAAGAAACAGTAACCTTTTTAGACACTAGAGTAATCAAAGAAGGAAGAAAGTTAACTTTTGATATCTATAATAAAGAGACAGATAGGAATACATTATTAGATTATAGAAGTTTCCACCCTAAAGGGTTACTGGACTCATTACCGAAGAGTCAATTATTAAGAGTGGACAGAATAGTCACTAATCCAGTAATAAAAGAAATTAGGCTTAGAGAGATGCAGCAAAAATTCCTAGATAGAGGATATCCTAAGAAAATTGTAGATAAACACATAGATAAAGTTAGATCTAAAAAGCAAAGTCTGGTTGAAAGAAAAACAGATGATAAATTAGTCTTGGTTACCCAGTATAGTCCAGCAAGTGAAGAAGTAAAACGTATTATAAATAGACATTGGCACGTTTTGAGCGAATGCAATAAAAATATAGAAATATTCAAAAACCCACCATTAATGGCTTATAAAAGAGTAAGAAATCTGAAAGATCAGCTAACTCACACAGATGTTGGCTCAAAGAAGAGTGAGAGACAGGCATTTATTGGGAATAAAAGTAGAGGTTCTTTCCCATGCCTAGGCTGTATGAGCTGTCACTCCATTATAAAGGGTAAATATTTCTATCACCCAAGAAATGGCAAAAGATATGAGATAAGAGATTACTATACATGTGAGTCCAAATATGTAATCTATCTCATAAAGTGTTCCTGTTCTCTGATCTACATAGGGGAGACTACCCGTATGATCAGAGACAGGATATGCCAGTATCGCTCAAACATAAGGTGCAAGAATACTGAAGCCCCCGTGTCCCACCATTTCCTAAAATGTGGCCACCAGATAAGCCAATTAAGGTGGCAACTGATAGATAGTGTGGGTCCACAGAGAAGTGGAGGTGATAGAGAAAATATACTAAAACAAAAGGAAATGTTTTGGATCTTTGAAATGGGGAGTATGGAGCCATATGGGCTCAATAGAGACTTTGATTGGTCTATTTTCCTATAAATAACATATTTTTTACCAATGAGAATATCAAGGTCTCTATTGTCTATATTATAATTCGTTACACTGTATAGAGCAATCCTTCACTTAGTATAGTTCAATCCTTTACTGTTCATTATAATATTCTACTGTTTAAAGTATAACCTTGGGAAATTAATACCTAAAAAATTCTGTAAGAAATTTTAGAAAAAATGTTTTGAGAAAAAATGTTTTGAATATAAATTGAAACATGATCCAGTAAAATTGTGAAGAGTAAAAACAAAAGATATGAGAGAAATGTTCAATGTGTAAGCAAACATTGTATTTAAATTTAAATTTTAGTTACATATTATCATGTAATTAGAAGTGTTTTTATTGTATTATTACAAATGTCCAGAAGAGGGCAGCAGATCCACCTAATGGAGTGGTTGGCGCCAAACTGAGGGTTTTAAATTGCTGTGTTTGATAGTTTGTAACTAGCATGAGTAAGAGTGGCAACACTCAAAACGTCGCTGTTTATATACCTGTTATGTACAGAGAATAAAGAGATTTGAAAGACACAGTGCTGTGGACATATATATATCTCTATTACATATTCCCTACAGATGGGGCTTCCCTACGTCGGTGATAACCATGAAAAATGGCAAGAAGATGGAGTGTACTTCTTTATTGGATATGGATAAATTCTGCAGTATGATGAACATTCCACAACCTGACAAGGGACAAGGGAGATTTTGGTCGTCTCCACAATCAGCAAAACGACCAGACTAGCCCTAAACCGCAGAGAAGACCAGGGCCAGATATCTCATCCAAGCAAAACAAACGCAAGCAAGTCCCCCAACCAATTATGGATAGAACGGACGCTAACTCTCCTGGATGAGTAACTATGACTATTCAATTTACTTTATACTATGTTTTTTTTTTGCTTACAGGTTGTTTTTTGGTAATTATTGTATATTACCCTCTGCTAGATGTCTACCTACCGGTTTACATGTGGATAAACATGATACAAAGAAGAACTTTTCACAGTATTATAAGACTTAAAAATGTTTTCAATCTGCTAAGTAGCTGATGTTTTAGCTTTAAGTTCAAATATGTTTTTTTTATTGTTATGCTCTGTATGCTGTCTAGATACCTCATAACTCTGCTTAAGATAGTGTACTAATCGGACAAAACAGGACGCTAGTCATATCACATAGTACAGTCATTAACTTAGTCAGCTTACACTACACAATCATTCATAACCTTGTCCCGCCAAGACATGCTAACCTAGATCCGTACCTTACCGCACTAACACATTGCACACTAACTACCATAAGTAGTTAGTATTACCAAATCACCCACAGCTTCAATCGAATACTACCAACTACTCTGAGTTCTAACCCTCCAACACTGCTATTACCTAAATACTTACCTTGGACGCTGCCTATCCAGTGACAGAGGTACTACAACAGATTGTTTATTTAACCAATGACTACGTAAATACCTGCAAACACAACTAACCTCACTTGTCCGACACTAGGCCTTAGTTCCCCCTCACATAGTGAAGGTGACTTGCGCGGACACTCCAGGGTTTACATAATATAAGCTGACATCTGTCATTTGATTGTACCTGTTTGTCCTAGATCTAAAACGCCATATATGACAGCATTATAGGGCATTGAGACTGTTTAATGTTAATGTTAACAAAATGTTAAAGTTATGTTGCTATTGATAAATGCATGAAACAGCTACTCTATTTCATGGCTCTTACTTCTCTCTTCCTATTTCCTTCTCCTTTCCCTGCTCCTTTCCCTGGCAAGCTTATATAGTACTAGTTAATCAAAGAGATGATGATAAACTCTCCAGCACTTTAGTGCTGCCCTTTCACCCCGGAAGACGAGATTGTCTTTCTATCTAAATATTTACTCACCTAAATGCCAGGCTTGTATGAAAGCTCCTCAGTTTTTCATCGATACTCAGTCCAGGTTATCGCGGTTCTCGAACTGACGAGATTCCTGTACCGGGAAAGATTTGAGCAGATATCCCTCCCCTTTCTACTATTTGCATCTGACTGATTTTCTATTTTTTATTTTCTTTTTTTTCTTTTTCTTTTTTTTTCATTATCCCTATTCTCTCTTACTTTCCCTTTCTCTTCCTATTGCTCCCCTATGTTTATTTAAACTAGTACCCCACTCACCTCTCTCTGGCTCTTCCACATAACCTATACAAACTCTCTAATAGGCAATGACTTCCGCACCTCCTCCAGCGGCAGGCACACTCCACATAGCAACCCAAAATGTCAAGGGCTTTCTTTCGGCAGAAAAACGCTCTATAGCTTACCATGATTTCTATAAAAAGAAAATAGATATTATCATGATACAGGAAACCCATTTTAGAAAGCACAATGAACCTGCACTGTCTACGAGATACTATGATACACACTTTTGCAGCTCAGGCCCCCATCGGAAAAATGGCGTAAGCATATCCTTTAGGCGCAATACCCCCTTCGAACTACTACACAAGCATACAGATAAAGAGGGCAGAATTCTAATTTTGGTTGGTTACTTTGGCCAATATTTATGCTCCAAACAGACCCCCTCCCCATTTTTTCAAATCTCTAATTAACACAATATTAGACATTGCTAAGGGCCCTATTGTTTTAGGAGGGGATCTTAACTTCCCTATGACTCCAACATTAGACACCTCTACCGGAAAATCATATCTGCGCAATAGTACCCTAAGAAACAATTGCGCAGCCCTTCATTCTGCAAATCTCTTTGATACCTGGCGAATAGTGAACGTCAACAAAAAGGATTTCACCTTCTTTTCTCACCCGTAACACTCCTACTCCAGGCTGGACTACATCTTATGTAGTCAGACACTTCTATCGCAACTTTTACAATCCAGAATATCTCATACCTCTTGTTCTGACCATAGCATGGTGTCCACTACGTTCAATTGGTCTAGCAAGGCCAGTAACACCTTTCACTGGAGACTTAATGACACTATTCTCACCAATCAAACCACAGTAGAGGAAATTAAAAAATACACAATAGAATTATTTTCCCTAAATAAACCAGAGGACACGACACTTGCAAACAACTGGGAGGCTTATAAGTGCTATATTCAGGGGGGTATTGATAAAACATAACGCCATACAACGAAGACTACTAACAAACCACTTCAATTTGTTAACAAGTGACCTGGTTGCACAGGAGGCCCTTCACAAAGCAGATCCTACCTTCACAGCAAAGCTCTCTAATCTTACTGTGGCAAGAGAAAATCTAAATAAATTCCTCATCCAAAAAGCTCATATGAGAGCCTTAACTACTAAAGCAAAATTTTTGATAGAAAGCAATAAGGCGGGCCACCTCCTAGCCAGGTCGCTTAAAAAACAAAGATACTCTACATTTATTAGATCTCTCACCCAATCCTCCGGTAACACTACATCCAAAAATGAAGAGATTACCAACGCATTCATATCATACTACACCAAGTTATATAACCTGGAGAGTGCTACATCTCCCGAACAATTAGACAAAATAGCGACATATCTAGCAACTGTAGAAACTCCCGCTATTACAGAAGAAGAAAAACAGTTTTTAGACTCTCCTATAACTCTATGAGACATTAACTTTGTAATTAAGGCATTACCTAGCGGCAAGTCACCTGGTCCGGATGGGCTTACAGCGAAATTTTACCAATTATTTCACGAGCAGATCAGCCCACATTTACATTCTCTTTTCACTAACATTGACCAAGGCAATACTCTCCCAGTATCTATACTAGACGCATTAATCACAGTTGTTCCAAAACCTGGGAAAGCCAAAGACCTTGTAGGCAATTATAGACCGATATCGCTTATAAATGTAGATATGAAAATATATGCAAAAATTCTCGCAAATCGTATTAATACAATCTTACCTACGGTTATCCATCCGGACCAGGTGAGTTTTATTAGAGGCAGAGAGGCTAAGGACAATACTATAAGACTATTACACTCCCTTCATCATGCTCACGATAATCACACCCCAATGGCTCTGCTATCCACCGATGTGGAGAAGGCCTTTGACAGGGTGAACTGGCAATTTATGTGGAGCACCCTGTCAAAATTTGGCTTCTCTAACAAATTCATTGCTAGAATTCAGGCCCTTTATAATAAACCCAGTGCAAAGGTCAAAGTAAATGGTATGATATCCCAGCCCTTTGCTGTTCGCTCTTACAGTGGAAATCCTGGCGATACAAATCAGGCAGAATCCAAATATTCAAGGTTTAGAGTTTGGAGCGATTACCCAGAAATGTCTCCTATTTGCAGATGACGTGATTCTCACCATAAGCATGACCACACTCCCTGCACTAGCTGAGACATTGGACAATTATAAGCAGGTTTCCAACTTCTCAGTTAATAAGGAGAAATCTGGGCTGATGCTGATTAACTTGACATCCCAAGACACGGAAAACTTAACACAGCACACAAAATTTACCATCACAAATAAGCTTAAATACCTAGGTCTGGTAATTCCCAAAGATATTTCCAAACTATTCACAGATATTTACATATCTCTCCAGTCGACTATTTCGAACCTATTAGAACAATGGCACAAGCAGGGACATCTCACATGGTCTGGAAGGATTAATACAGTAAAAATGATGGTCATTCCCAAGTATCTATACCTTTTTCAGACCCTACCGATGGCACTACCTAAATCCTACCTTAAGACACAACAAAAACTACTTAACTCTTTCGTGTGGTCTTATAAGCGTCCCAAGATTGCCCAACAAACCCTATATCTTAGTAAGGAGGATGGAGGTATCAATCTTCCCAATATAGCTAACTATTACAGAGCTGTGCATTTGGCCAGAATAGTTCTGTGGAATCACTCACCCCCTTCGAAACTATGGATACAGATGGAAAGCCATCTGACTCAAGTTAAAAATCTGAGGGATATCTCCTGGCTTCCTAAAAATTCCAGACCCCACATGCTCCAACACAATACATATGTTAAAGCTACACTCGAGATATGGGGCAATGTCGTCGCTCTTATAAAGGGAGTGTCCACTACCATGTCTCCTATGACTCCATTGCTTCACAATCATTTGATCTTGAAGCACAGTTCCTTTACCCATACTACTGCAAATAGGCCCCTGCAAAATCTCCCGATATATCTGATTACAGTTAAAGACAGGACTGTGCTTGAAGATGAACTGGGATCCCCCTTTCATAGTTTGTATACATACCTACAAATCCGACAATCCATACATAGCAGCCCCCATAAGAGCACGTTACTCCGCCCATTAACTCCATTTGAACAGTTATGTGCTAGTCCACATATTCAAAAAGCACATTTATCCATGATTTATAAAATTCTCAGGGGCTCTTTCCCAGAGCACCGCCCCTCATACTTGAGGAGATGGACAGAGGAATTGGGTAGCGACTTAACTGACGAGGATTTGAAAAGATGTTTCCACCTCACCCACTCCTCCTCTACCTCGTTAATGCTATCTGAGGCTAACTACAAAATCATCGCAAGATGGTATCTAACACCACAGCGACTTCAAGCTATATACCCCACAGCCTCCCCCAGCTGCTGGAGGAGATGCGGAGAGGAAGGCACAATGACCCACATATGGTGGTCCTGCCCTCTGCTGAATGAGTTTTGGAAACGGATTGAGAGCATCATAAACAAAATCTTAGGCACAGATGTTTCCCTAGGCCCACAAATTATCCTCCTCAATCACATTCCGTGCCTTACTTGTATTTACCGTAAGAAATTACTGCTCCTGATTCTGACCTGTGCTAGGAGATTGATCCCCAGGTTGTGGAAGACACAAGATATACCTACAATAGCCCAATGGATCTCAGAGGTCAACCACATCTTATCACTTGAAAAAATGTACTATTGCTTTATAGGTAAGCGAGATGCTATAGCCGAGATCCTGTTTATTTGGGAACAAGGATCCCAGAACAATGAACATGATATATACATATTTAGAATACTGAGATATGGAGTGTAGCTATCAGTGGCTAGTACCCACGCATACCAAGGAGCAGATCAGTTCCAGAGAGCCACAGAGGGGCCATATGATAGATGTTACATGGAATGACAATAAGAAGCTGTTCAGCATTTTTCTCCTTCTTTCTTTCCTCCCTTCTTGTCTTCTCCTTCTCTCCCCTCTTTTCATCTATGATCTTATACCTCTCTAAATATTATGTCTTAGCAATACTAGGATCCCTACCTCTTTTTACATACACACTTGTTAAAATTTTGGTTGTATATTATGTTCTCCTTGTCAAAGCTGCATTCTGATTTGAATTCTGTGCTCATGCTAACTTGAGCAGCTATGATGTACTCTTTAACAATTGATCAACCTAATAAAAATTATTTAAACAAAAAAAAAAAAAAGAACTGGTTAATGAACATTGCAGAATATTCAAGCCATTAAGAGAATTTTAAGTGATTAGTTAAACTATGGATCCAAATGAAGTTGTTAGTCACATATCCACTCTAAATCAAAAGGTGGACATTTTAGCCCAAGGGCTAACTGAAGTACAAGCCGAAACTAATACTTTAAAAAGATTATTTAATGACTTCTTAACATCTAAAACTCCTGAACACCCAGAACCTCATATCAATCTCCCTACCCTTTTTTCTAGTGTACGTTCAAGATTTAGATAATTTAAAAATGCCTGTCTTTAACTTTATTCACTAAAACCAAAGACATACCATACTGAGAGAATAAAAGTTTGCACAATAATCTCTTATTTGACTGGTGAACCCAGATCATGGGCAGATCGCTTTTTTGAGACTGAAGATAGCATCTTAGACACTCTGGATAATTTATTTTCAGCTATGGCAATCCTCTATGAGGATACAAACAAACAAAATACTGCATAAAACAACCTAAGGTCCCTAAACCAAGGGAAAAGACCAGTCGAAGACTTTCAACTATGGGCTACTGAATAACAATGGAACACTGTTAGCCTCAAGAACCAGTTTAGATTAGGTCAATTAGAGAATCTGAAAGATGAACTGTCACGCATAGACATGTCAGATTCATTGGAATCTCTAATAAAAGTATGCATCACCATAGACTGAAGGTTCAGGGAGAGAAGAGCGGAAAAATCTCACTCTGATCTGTTCCCAAAGAGAACCTTCAACCCCCTTTATGATAAACCACCTAATACTCCAATACCAATGGAAATTGGAACCATTAAAGGACCTCTCTCTCAGTAAGAGAAGATAAGGTGACGTATGGCAAATCTTTGCATGTACTGTGCAAGCAAGGACCATGTGGTTTCTACCTGTCCCACATTAAACCGACAAAGAAAGGGTAAGACCTTAAACATTCAAACTGTATCCACATCTAATCAAGCAACTCAATTATCCCTCCCATTGTCTTTACAGTGGGATCAACAACTCCTGCAGACCGTGGTTATGATTGGCTCCAGAGCTTTCGCAGCGTTTATTGATGCCAAACTTGTTACTTCAAATAAAATACCCTGTGTGCTTAAGCAAAACCCTGTCTATGTGAAAGTTATTGACGGTTCCTATTTCTTAAAAGGTCCAATCACTCACCACACAATACCATTACTTGTTTCCACATCACAAGGTCATAAAGAATATATAACATTTGACATTATACCTTGCTCTCTACATCCAATAATTTTAGGGCACCCTTAGCTACAAAAACATAACCCCACAATAAATTGGGTATATAATAAGTTAGAATTTAACTCAACCTATTGTCAATCTACTTGTTACCCATACATGGAAATAGCTCATCTTGAGCCCTCACTCCCTACAGAATACCAAGATTTCTCAGACGTCTTCAACCTAAAAAAAGGCAGAAAATCTGCCCCCTCATAGGTACTATGATTGTCCTATTGATACCAAACCAGGTGCCATAATTTTGTTTGGACGCATCTTCCCTTTGCCACAAAAAGAATTACAACACCTCCGTGAATACTTAGATGAAAATCTAAGAAAGGGATTTATTACTCCCTCTACTTCTTCAGCAGAGGCAGGTATTTTTTTGAAAATACAGTCCTAGAAGACAAAAAACGAGAGGCGCTCTTGGTGCAGCAAATTCCAAACAGGGGCAAATTATGAATACACAATATATACCATGTACTCACAAGTAAAGTTGCACAAGCAGTGCAATATCGTGCAGGCCGAAACTTCTGAGCCGTTCGGCTGACTCACAGTGGCTGAAGCAGATGGTATCCAGAATGAGGCTCCAATCCTGATACTCGTCACCTCTGTTTCAGCTGCTGCTGGTCTTGCTCTGGACCCTTTATTATCTCCGGTGTTGCTGGAGTGAAAAACCTGGTTGGACTCTCAGCCGAGTGCTGGATTTCTATAGCACTGATCGGTTTCTGTTGGCGTTCCTGAGAGGTGACGAGTATCAGGATTGGAGCCTCATTCTGAATACCATCTGCTTCAGCCACTGTGAGTCAGCCGAACGGCTCAGAAGTTTCGGCCTGCACGATATTGCACTGCTTGTGCAACTTTACTTGTGAGTACATGGTATATATTGTGTATTCATAATTTGCCCCTGTTTGGAATTTGCTGCACCAAGAGCGCCTCTCGTTTTTTGTCTTCTAGGACTGTATTTTCTTCCTGCCATTTTTGGAGAGAGCTGCTGTACATCGTGGGATCTGGTCTATGGTTCATATGGACTTATATATATATTTATATTCACTCTTCTGATTTGGGACTTTGATAGGCATATTAAATATATACAATTTTTTGTTATCTAGGTTTTTATATTATTATTAATCATTTATTATTTAACAGTTTATCTCGTATGGTTTTAATCTATGCCCCTAATACTAACAGGCTTGAAAATTGATTTTATATACGCTCATATTTTCGATTTATATTGGCGCACCTCCTATATAGACCCTGATAGTGCAGCTATTTAGGTTTCTAGTGGTTTAGGTATTTTTTTGTCACAAACAAAGATGGGGCACTCAGACCAATATTTGATTATAGAGCCCTGAATGCAATAACGATAAAAAATCATTATCCACTACCTCTTATCCCTGAACTCCTGAAAAGATTAAATGAAGCCACCATATTTACTAAACTAGACCTAAAAGGAGCATATGATTTAATCAGGATAAAGAATGGCGATAAGTGGAAAACTGCTTTCAGAACCTGTTATGGTTTGCTTAAGTATAATGTAATGCCTTTCGGATTATGCAACGCCCCAGCAATATTCAAGTTCTTCATTAACAATATTTTTAAAGATTGAATGGATGTCTGTGCTGTGATTTACTTGGACGATATTCTCATTTATTCCAAGAATCTCCCTGAACACATAAAACATTTAAGATGGGTATTGACTAGACTCCAGGACCATAAACTTTATGCAAAGATGGAAAAATTTCATTTTTACGTGAAGACATGAACCAATTCCTTGGTTATATTATCTCTCCTGACAGCATTAAAATGGATCCCGAAAAGGTTTCCGCTATTACCAAATGGCCACAACCCACTACAGTAAAATCTTTACAAAGATTTTTAGGATTCTCTAATTTTTATAGAAGATTCATACATAACTTCTCTACAATTGTAAAACCCCTTACAAAACTAACCGGTAAACAGAGATTCATTTGGACACATAAATCACAGAGGGCTTTCGATCAACTAAAACTCAGTTTTGCTACTGCTCCTGTTCTTCCCCTAGCTGACCCAGATAATCAATTCACTGTCGAAGTTGATGCATCCAATATAGGAATTGGTGCTATCCTTTCACAACAAAGTATCAATTCCTCAGCTTTACATCCTGTTACCTACTTCTCCAGAATATTAAGCCCTGCAGAAATTACTCTGTCGGAGACAAGGAGTTACTTGCGATTAAGTGTGCCCTTGAAACCTGGCGACACTTATTTGAAGGAACCAAAAAAATTTTTTTTATTTTTACTGACCACAAGAACTTGGAATATCTGAGGAAAAACAAGACTCTTTCCTTAAGACAGATTCATTGGGCTTTATTTTTAGACAGGTTTGATTTTATCACAACATACAGACCGGGTTAAAGAAACATCAAAGCTGATGCCTTATTTTGAAGCTTCCGAGAAACTCCTGAAATAGAAGCACATACATACATAATCCTTCCGGAGAAGATTATTGCTGTGACGAACTCTCTTGAATCGGAAATAGTATCTGTATACCCTCCCCAAACAAATGGTCTTACTGAAAGGGTTAACCAGATATTAGAACAATATCTTCGATGTTACATCTCACACCTACCGCTCTCATTCCTGCAACTCCACATCTTCTGCCAAGATTCCAGTCTGCACTGACCGTCATTCACCAGATGAACTCCGCAAGTATTCCTCCTAAATTGGAGATTATCTCTGTTTTTTTACCTAGAAATCAATACTCAATTGCTGTGTGTTTATATTACAGACTGTGCTTCTCCAAAATCTATTTGCCAATAATGAGATTCTTCTGAATCATTATTTTACTAGCAAGCTCTCTACCTATTTTTAGCTTATGTCTTTAACTAAATAGAACCTTCATAACTGTATCAAATACATATTCTATAAACCTCTCATATATCTGAGAATATATATACTATAATGCTTCCATTTATCTGAGTATTAAATCTAGACTTCCAATGTTCTGTTCTTAAATACATGAACGCTATTAGAAGCTACATACTTACCTGAAAAAGAAAGAGGAAGTTTGGGGAAACTGTGGACTATATACGGTCACTATAAAAGATCTGATTGGCTGTTTTCTGCTGCATCTCTCAACTGCATTTGTTCACTCATATTACTCAGCTTTTCACTTTATATTGTTCCTGTTGTGTTTTCTGTTAATGTATTCTATGTGATATAATCTTTAAATACCTGCAGAGAGTTGTAAACAAAGTTAAAAGCAAAATATGAGTCTCTGATCTTGTAAAAAAATCTTGCTAAACGTGTAAAACCAGTTTCAAGGTATTTACAGAGCATAGGTAGTAACAATGAATTTGTAAATATCCACAGGTGCTACTAGTCAGGAATTGATTTGATAATGCCTCAGTTCAGTGTCATTTTTGGATGCGATACAATTTGATCTATATACAAAGGGAACAGACAAAAACACTTTGTTAACTTATAATAGACAGAAAAAGGGGTAAAGTTCTTCAATTTCTGATCCCAAGGATCACTTTAAATTAAAGTGGATCTCCCAAAACCACTTAAAAAAAATGGGCAAATTTGTAGATGTGGAAAAGGGCTGCTAAAAGCTAGGGATTAAGGAGGGTAATAGTATATGAATAAAGGCAAACAGAAAATATTGTTATATCAGGCTGATGCTCCTATTAGGTAATATTAGACAAATATTACAAAATATTACAAAGGAGCTGCCGAAGACGTCGAGCCTGAGGTTGTGTGTGGGAAGAACCAGTACATTGTCTGCCGGGTCAGACACAGGAAGCCTTCGGTGCAATTGAACAGGAGAAGGTATGTGTACAGTGTGCACAGCAGTATTGCTGACACGGATACATTAAAAGCAAAGCTGTAAAAATGTTAAAAGGCACACACGACTTTAACTTAACACAGCGGTCTAGCCAGTAAACACTTCAACAAGGAATATAGCAACTTGCTTTAGGATTTATGAAATAAATATAACGATATATAATAAAAATCTTTCAGTGATTACTGGATCTTTGGGCTTTATAAATGTGGTTTATCTCTTACGGCTGAAGAGGAGGTGGGTTTAAAATCCAAGGATACAAAAAATTATAAAAACAAACTTTAAATTGGGACATTTTTTTACAAATTTATGAGTTTAAATAAAAGTTCTTTATTTTTTTCACGTTGCTTAAAAACATCTGAATTAAGTATAATGGAACATTCTAATGAGCAATCATATGTGTTGGGAGATTTTGATGATGAAACTAGTGATTCCTATAATGATATTGTTCACACTTTTGACAGCTTGTTTTTTTGATATTGATGCTTTACGCAAGAGAGATATCAAATTGGATTTAGATATAAAGGCATTTCAAATTTATATGCAGGAAAAAAACGCATACCAGGAGGTTTGAGCGTAAAAAAAATTCCCTCTTTTATGGTTTATGAGCAAGATTTTATTAATAAATGGAATAATATTTTGGATGCATGTTCATTTGCCTTAATTAAACAAGAAACAACAAAGGAGAGACTTGTTGGTAGAATTGAAAGATGATGCACAGTTTGAAATTAATATGACCACATTTAAGCAAGAATTGTGGCAGTTTAAATCGCGAAAAATGCTTCGTGACAAAAAGGATTATGAATTAAAACAAGTCTATAGGTGTAGTGTGGAGGATAAAGCTAAACCTAAATATTTTTGCAACTATAACAAGAACAAAAAATCAGACAAAAAGACCAAAACAGTAACCTTTTCGGACACTGAATATGAATTTGAATCCTCAGATGGGGATTATGTTGAAGATACTAATGTACCGTCTGTATTAAGAACAGACGTAACATCTGAACCAGAATCTCTATCCCAGGTCTCAAAAAATGAACTGCAACCAGCATTGGCACCAGGAAGAAAAAAAAAAACATAGGGGGACAAGAGGAAAAGGGAGGAACAAGCAACGCCATCAATCTGAGAACAAACAGAACCAAAAGGGGAGCAATGCGCAGGACCTATGTAACGAGGTCCCAGAACTTCCAAAAGAAATATGCATGAACTCTGATGTGATTAATTTGTCTTCCAAAATGTTAAGCAAGACAGAAATTGCAGTGTTATCTTAAGGCCTTAATTATGTCCCAACTAGTCATTTTAATGTTTTTGAGACCATAATAGATGTTAACAAACTAGTGCGAAAAATTACTTTGCGTAAACATTTTTTTGCTAATGAAAATTTGGAACAAGAGCAGAAAGATACTATTAGTGAGGCTAAGGATAGCATGGGTGAGGCTGCAGTTGATTCTTTACATTTTTCAGATTGGTGTAGTATCTATGATCTAGAAAAACTAGAAACAGAAAACTTTGGAGATAAGTCAGGCTTACCAGGTAGGGAAGACATTTCTTTGAAACACTTAAAAAGTAAAAGTTCTTTCTATCCAGTATAAACAAGACCTAAAATACTAGATATTTTTCAGAGAACAATTGAAGATAAGTTAAGATCCCTAGATGAGGCAAATAGAATAAAGAACAAAACTAAACACAGATACAAACAGGAAAATAATCTGACATATACAGAGAAGGAGGCCCTAAAATCTCTGATGGATAATGAGGAACTCATTATCAGACAATCAGATAAGGGAGGGTACGTAGTCGTTCTAGATAGAAGAGACTACATTGCTGAGGCCATGAGGCAACTAAATGACACCAAGGTGTATATAAAATTGAGTGAAAATCCAACTAAGAAATTTAAAAATGAACTTGTAGAGATAGTGAAATATGCTAGATACAATAACATTATCAATAACACTGTACAGGAAGCATTAATTGCCACTTTAACTGTTGTACCCATATTTCCCTATTTCCCTAAGGTCCATAAAAACGTAAAATCTCCTCCCTGCAGGCCGATAATAGCGGGTATCAATTCCCTGAATGAACCACTATCTGAAATTATTGACTCCTTCCTTCAGCCTATAGTAAAAAACTTACCAAGTTATGTACAGGATACCTCTGCCTTATTAAGAAAAAATAATAATATCCAATGGAAACCTTCCTACAGACTAATCTCTGTGGATGTATCATCCCTATATACCTCCATACAACACGAGCTAGGTATAACAGCTATTGAATTTTTTCTTGAAAATTATAGTAATTATGATTCAGCTACTAACAATTTTTTGATTTATGCTATAGAATATCTGTTAACTCACAATTTTTTTAAGTTTGGAAGTGATTTTTTCTCCAAAGACGTGGGACAGCTATGGGAGCTAAATTTGCCCCCTCCTATGCCAACCTTTTTATGGGTTGGTAGGAGCTGTCCCAAGTCTTTGGAGATGCCAATCCTTTCAAACAACAGCTTTTTTTCGTTACATAGATGATCTTCTGTTTATTTTTGAAAGAGATTCTACACAAGCTGACCAATACTGTGAGTATCTTAACAAAAATAATTGTGGTATAATTTTTACTAGCGAGCATAGCTCAGGTAGCATCAATTTTCTTGATTTAACAATTTTTGTGGATGAGAATCAGAGTCATTAACACAACTCTGTTTAGGAAGCCTACAGCAGGCAATACCATCCTTAAATATGACTCTTGTCACCCAAGACACGTGTTAAAGGCAATTCCCAAAGGGGAATTAATAAGAATAAAGAGAAATTGTTCTACAGAGAAAGACTATCAGAAAGAAGCTACTCTAGCACTACAAAGATTAAAGGATAGGGGCTATACAGAGGAAGTGCTTCTTAAAGCTAAATGTACTGTGGATGGTATCCCTAGGGAGAATTTACTATCATAGTATAAAGATAAAAATGGTCACCAAGCAATGGATAAGAGACCAAAATTCATTAGTAATTATAGTCTTGAATACAATAAAATTTGTAATATAGTGAGGGAATCTATTCCCATACTATATTCAGACCCTATATTAAAGGAAATTATGAAAGAGGGTTGCAATTTTATATCTAAGAAAGGTAAGACTCTTTCAAATTACTTATCTCCTTCAGACATAAAATCTAAGACCAATAAAAACTTGCTTCAATGAAAAAAAGGTTTTTCCAAATGCAGAAGACCTATTTGCAGAACCTGTAATTTTGTTACTGAAAGGGATACTATCACCTCATCTGTAACCAATAACCAATATAAAATTGATTTTAGCATCAATTGTGCCACCACACATGCTATATATCTCCTTACATGCAAAGTGTGCCTAAAACAGTATACAGGCAAAACCAAAAGGCCTCTCAAAGAAAGATTTCTAGAACATCTTAGAAGTATTGAGGATGAGGAGTCAGATACGCCTGTAGCTAGGCATTTCAGAGAGTTTCATAACTCCGACGTCAATGCTCTTACTGTTCAAGGTATAGACTTCATCCCTTTATCAAATAGAGGAGGAAATAGAGAAATACTTTTAGACAAGAGAGAAGTCTTTTGGATTTTTACTCTACAAACCAGCTATCCCCTAGGAATTAATATTTGTTTAAAATTCTGAGTTTCACAAGCAATTATTGATATGTTCCCACTATAATAGAATGTTTACAATGTATTCCTATATACAAAATAATTAGAGCAGTGAAGAAGTCAGTCTTAATAAATTTACTTTGAAATTTTTTCATGATATACATAATATATAATATTACCATATTGCTATATTTACAGGATATATTTACAATGTAATATTTATATGTTTTCTTACTGATTTTGTTTTACACCAAGTGGCTGTGAAATTCCATGTTGTTAAATGTAAATATCCCTTTAAGGGAGTTACTGATTATACGGCAGGGCTTTGCAGGTGCACAGGTAAGCAGTGAACAAGTGCTGTCTGCCGCACGAAACATGTCTGCTTTGTGCACCTGCATTACAACTTGGATATCTTAAGATGTTCTATCTAGGACATATATTTTGTTTTCAACTTTTGTCCCAAAAAACTACCATTTTTCTACTTTTTATCCACAGACTTTGAGCGCTTTTTTCATATTGTTTGAATATTAGACAAATATATTGATGCAATATATATATACTGTACGTATCACAAACCGGATGTGTGATTGTATCTGGGTTAGTTTGGCAATTGTAAGAGACTGAAAAAAAGAGTACAAATGTAGCACTCAAAACGTTTTTGTGTTATATTTGAATAAATATGGTGGCATAAAGCAGAGAAACATAAATACCGACACGCTGTTGGCATTTATCATTGCACAAGCAGTGCAATCGACCGCTAGCAAGGGGTGTCAATCAACCCGATCGTATGTGATCGGGCAGATTGCTTTACGCTGCCTCAGAGGTGGCATACGATTACGAGTTAAGGAGCAGCAGTCTTAAGACCGCTGCTTCTTAACTCCTGTTTCCGGCGAGCCTGAAGTCTCATGTGGAAACAGAGGCATTGGGGCCGATACGGAGCTTCTTAAATCGGCCCCTATGACTGGTCTGTCTTTTTGTAAAAATATAGTAGGCCTGATAGGGAATGTAGAGTATTTCTAGTCAGTGTATTTAAGATCAGTATCATTCTGTTTTTAAACATGCAAGATTAGGAGATCGTCTCGAAAAGTCGCATGATTTGTTTGTACCAAGTTGATGTAATAAAGACATTATTCCTTCAATCCTGTGCTGTGGACTTCGCTATGAACTTCATTATGTTGGGGTTTTGGCAGATGCTCTGTCTACATCAGCACTTTAAGCTTCCAAGGTTTAAGCTGCTGTTGCAAGTTTGACTGTGACACACTAACACAGAGACTGAGACACTAAGGGCCCGATGATCTAAACCAGGGGTCTTCAACCTTTTATTTCCCAAGACCCAGTGCCATGATACCACATACCTTCGCGACCCTTTTATTATGCTTGTTCTGAACATTTCTGAAGCAATATACAAGATAGCTGCAATTTTTAGCAAATGTGTTTGTACTTTATTCCTGATTGTAGTCAAACTTGAACGTGTTGTAAAAGGTAATTATACTCTCATACAATACACACACATTCATATAACACACACATCACACACTCTCATACAGCACACACACACCTCACACACTCTCATACAGCACACATAAATGACACTCTCATACAACACACACACAACTCACACACTCTCATACAGCACACACAAATGACACACTCTCATACAACACACACACACACACCTCACACACTCTCATACAACACACACATACACACACCTCACACACTCTCATACAGCACACACAAATGACACACTCTCATACAACACACACACTCTCATACAGCACACACACACCTCACACACTCTCATACAGCACACACAACTCACACAATCTCATACAACACACACACACCTCACACACTCTCATACAACACACACAAATGACACACTCTCATACAACACACACAAATGACACACTCTCATACAACACACACACACACCTCACACACTCTCATACAACACACACATACACACACCTCACACACTCTCATACAGCACACACAAATGACACACTCTCATACAACACACACACACACACCTCACACACTCTCATACAACACACACATACACACACCTCACACACTCTCATACAGCACACACAAATGACACACTCTCATACAACACACACACTCTCATACAGCACACACACACCTCACACACTCTCATACAGCACACACAACTCACACAATCTCATACAACACACACACACCTCACACACTCTCATACAACACACACAAATGACACACTCTCATACAACACACACAAATGACACACTCTCATACAACACACACACACACACCTCACACACTCTCATACAACACACACATACACACACCTCACACACTCTCATACAGCACACACAAATGACACACTCTCATACAACACACACACTCTCAAACAGCACACACACACCTCACACACTCTCATACAGCACACACAACTCACACAATCTCATACAACACGCACACACCTCACACACTCTCATACAACACACACAAATGACACACTCTCATACAACACGCACACACCTCACACACTCTCATACAACACACACAAATGACACACTCTCATACAACACGCACACACCTCACACACTCTCATACAACACACACAAATGACACACTCTCATACAACACACACACACCTCACACACTCTCATACAGCACATACAAATGACACAATCTCATACAACATGCACACACCTCACACACTCTCATACAACACACACAAATGACACATTCATGCAACACACACACCTCACACACTCTCATACAACACACACAAATGACACACTCTCATGAAACACACACACCTCACACACTCTCATACAGCACACACAAATGACACAATCTCATACAACACGCACACACCTCACACACTCTCATACAACACACACACCTCACACACTCTCATACAACAAACACAAATGACACACTCTCATGCAACACACACACACCTCACACACTCTCATTCAGCACACATACACCACACACTCTCCTACAATACACACACCACACACACTCTCATACAGCACACACAAATGACACAATCTCATACAACACACACACACCTCACACACTCTCATTCAACACACATACACCACACACTCTCCTACAATACACACACCACACACACTCTTCTACAAAACACAACACACACACTCTCCTACAATACATACACAAGTCACGACTCAGTAAGCATGGTGTTATGACCCAGTAATAGGCCCGACCCGTGGTTTGAAGAACCCTGATATAAACCTCGCAATTTCATGTGTGGTTTTTCTCATCGACCCTCACAGGGGCTGCCGTGGTTGAATTATCATAGAAAAGGGGCAGTCCCTGCGAGTGGCTCAATGTCTCCTATTGAAAGTAATGGACAAGTTAGCAGTTAGCATGGAGCGTGCTTTAAAAATGAAATTCTGCAACCAATATAAATCACATTACGCTGCTTCCAGTTCTTATGTAAGGTTAGTCTCCAACTAATAGTTATTGCTAAAGATGGTGAATGTGGCTATTCAAGAAATACCGCTCAATATAGAGATAGAGAGCTAAATCAGAAATGAATAGCAATTTGGTCTGTAACAGGGATAGTCATATAAGAGTAGTTAGATATATGTTATATCCCATTGATAAGAGTTCAATAATAAATAAGACAGGGTTCTTCAAACTTTTTTTCCCAAGACCCAGTGCCATGATACCACATACCTTTGCAACCCTTTTATTATGCTTGGTCTGAACATTTCTGAAGCAATATACAAGATAGCTGCAATTTTTAGCAAATGTGTTTGTACTTTATTCCTGATTGTAGTCTAACTTTAAAGTGTTGAAAAAGGTAATAACACACACACTCTCATACAGCACACAAACATACACCTCATACAACACACACAACCTCTCATGTAACACACACACATTACACGCTCTCACACAACACACATACTCTCATACACAACACACACACTCTCATACACAACACACACACTCTCATACAACACACACAACCTCTCATGTAACACACACACATTACACGCTCTCACACAACACACATACTCTCATACACAACACACACACTCTCATACAACACACACACCACACATATTCATACAACACACACAACCTCTCATGTAACACACACACATTACACGCTCTCACACAACACACATACTCTCATACACAACACACACACTCTCATACAACACACACACACCACACATATTCATACAACACACACAACCTCTCATGTAACACACACACATTACACGCTCTCATACAACACACATACTCTCATACACAACACACACACTCTCATACAACACACACAACCTCTCACACACCACACACACCCTCCTACAATACATCGGAGTCACAACTTAGTAAGCATGGTGTTGCGACCCAAATGGGCCCCGACCCGTGGTTTGAAGAACCCTGCTCTAGGAAGTCTCTTGAGTTTTTCTAATTGTTTATTATTATTTTGCATATTTAATTTAATTTCTCTTTCCTACTATCATTACATTTAGTTTGCACAACTTGCCAATTACCTTAGATTTCCCTATTATTTATCTCCTTGTCTATTTATTTTCCCTTTTTCCCTGTTTCTACTTACTTCTTCTGGTTGTTTTCTTGTATCTTAATTCTCCCTCTTTTCCTACCAGCCTGTTTTATATTTTCCCTTCCTATCCCACTTACACTCTAACTTGGTGCCATTTTTGTCAGATATCTCTTTCTATGAGCGCTCAGGCATCTCAGCTATGAAGCCACGCTCACAAGCCCTAGATCTGTGTGCCCTCAGTTATCTTCCCTACTGCGCATATCGGGTGCTGTTTGTCAGAGGGTCACTCTTTAGTCAGACTTGTCCAAAGCACATTGCAAAAAAAATGGCATTTGACATTTTTCAGGCCCCCAAGTAATCACATTACACGCTCTCATACAACACACACACTCTCATACACAACACACACACTCTCATACAGCACACAAACATACACCTCATACAACACACACACTCTCATACACAACACACACACTCTCATACAGCACACAAACATACACCTCATACAACACACACACTCTCATACACAACACACACACTCTCATACAGCACACAAACATACACCTCATACAACACACACACTCTCATACACAACACACACACTCTCATACAGCACACAAACATACACCTCACACACGCTCATACAACACACACACTCACCTCACACACTCATTCAACACACACCACACATATTCATACAACACACACACACACACTCATGTAACACACACACACACATCACACGCTCTCATACAGCACAGACACACCTCACACACTCTCATACAACACACACACACACATCACACACTCTCATACACAACACACACACTCTCATACAGCACACACACATATACCTCACACACTCTCATGCAACACACACACCACACATATTCATACTACACACACACACACACTATCATGTAACACACACACACACATTACACGCTCTCATTCAACACACACACTCTCATACACAACACACACACTCTCATACAGCACACAAACATACACCTCACACACGCTCATACAACACACACACTCTCATACACAACACACACACTCTCATACAGCACACAAACATACACCTCACACACGCTCATACAACACACACACTCACCTCACACACTCATTCAACACACACCACACATATTCATACAACACACACACACTCATGTAACACACACACACACATCACACGCTCTCATACAGCACAGACACACCTCACACACTCTCATACAACACACACACACACATCACACACTCTCATACACAACACACACACTCTCATACAGCACATACACATATACCTCACACACTCTCATACAACACACACACCACACATATTCATACAACACACACACACTATCATGTAACACACACACACATTACACGCTCTCATTCAACACACACACTCTCATACACAACACACACACTCTCATACAGCACACAAACATACACCTCACACACGTTCATACAACACACACACTCACCTCACACACTCATTCAACACACACCACACATATTCATACAACACACACACTCTCATACAACACACACACTCACCTCACACACACAAACATACACCTCACACACGCTCATACAACACACACACTCACCTCACACACTCTCATTCAACACACACCACACATATTCATACAACACACACACAAACACTCATGTAACACACACATCACACGCTCTCATACAGCACAGACACACCTCACACACTCTCATACAACACACACACATCACACACACTCTCATACACAACACACACACTCTCATACAGCACACACACATACACACACATACACCTCACACACTCTCATACAACACACACACCACACATATTCATACAACACACACACACTATCATGTAACACACACACATCACATGCTCTCGTACAGCACACGCACACCTCACACACTCTCATACAACACACACACACAAACTACACACACTCTCATATAGCACACACACCTACCACACACACTCTCATATAGCACACACACACCTCACACACTCTCATACAACACACACTCTCATACACCACACACACACTCATATAACACACACAAATGACACAATCTCATACAACACACACACATCTCACACACATGCATACAGCACACACACCTCACACACTCTCATACAACACACACACCACACATATCCATACAACACACACACATCACACGTTCTCATACAGCACAGGCACATCTCGCACACACACACCACACACACACATTATATAACACATACTAATGACACACTCATACAACATACACACCTCACACACACATCACACGCTCTCATACAGCACACACACACCTCACACACTCTCATAAAACACACATACACCACACATACACCACACACACTCTCCTACACCACACCCACTCTCCTATAACACTACAATACACACATCACACACACTCTCCTACAAAACACACCACACACACCCTCCTACAAAACATCAGAGTCAAGACTTAGTAAGCATGGTGTTGCGACCCAAATGGGCCCCGACCCGTGGTTTGAAGAACCCTGCTCTAGGAAGTCTCTTGAGTTTTTCTAATTGTTTATTATTATTTTGCATATTTAATTTAACTTCTCTTTCCTACTATCATTACATTTAGTTTGCACAACTTGCCAATTACCTTAGATTTCCCTATTATTTATCTCCTTGTCTATTTATTTTCCCTTTTTCCCTGTTTCTACTTACTTCTTCTGGTTGTTTTCTTGTATCTTAATTCTCCCACTTTTCCTACCAGCCTGTTTTATATTTTCCCTTCCTATCCCACTTACACTCCAACTTGGTGCCATTTTTGTCAGATATCTCTTTCTATGAGCGCTCAGGCATCTCAGCTATGAAGCCACGCTCACAAGCCCTAGATCTGTGTGCCCTCAGTTATCTTCCCTACTGCGCATATCGGGTGCTGTTTGTCAGAGGGTCACTCTTTAGTCAGACTTGTCCAAAGCAGATTGCAAAAAAAATGGCATTTGACATTTTTCAGGCCCCCAAGTAATCACATTACACGCTCTCATACAACACACACACTCTCATACACAACACACACACTCTCATACAGCACACAAACATACACCTCATACAACACACACACTCTCATACACAACACACACACTCTCATACAGCACACAAACATACACCTCACACACGCTCATACAACACACACACTCACCTCACACACTCATTCAACACACACCACACATATTCATACAACACACACACACTCATGTAACACACACACACACATCACACGCTCTCATACAGCACAGACACACCTCACACACTCTCATACAACACACACACACACATCACACACTCTCATACACAACACACACACTCTCATACAGCACATACACATATACCTCACACACTCTCATACAACACACACACCACACATATTCATACAACACACACACACTATCATGTAACACACACACACATTACACGCTCTCATTCAACACACACACTCTCATACACAACACACACACTCTCATACAGCACACAAACATACACCTCACACACGTTCATACAACACACACACTCACCTCACACACTCATTCAACACACACCACACATATTCATACAACACACACACTCTCATACAACACACACTCTCATACAACACACACACTCACCTCACACACACAAACATACACCTCACACACGCTCATACAACACACACACTCACCTCACACACTCTCATTCAACACACACCACACATATTCATACAACACACACACAAACACTCATGTAACACACACATCACACGCTCTCATACAGCACAGACACACCTCACACGCTCTCATACAACACACACACATCACACACACTCTCATACACAACACACACACTCTCATACAGCACACACACATACACACACATACACCTCACACACTCTCATACAACACACACACCACACATATTCATACAACACACACACACTATCATGTAACACACACACATCACATGCTCTCGTACAGCACACGCACACCTCACACACTCTCATACAACACACACACACAAACTACACACACTCTCATATAGCACACACACCTACCACACACACTCTCATATAGCACACACACCTCACACACTCTCATACAACACACACTCTCATACACCACACACACACTCATATAACACACACAAATGACACAATCTCATACAACACACACACATCTCACACACATGCATACAGCACACACACCTCACACACTCTCATACAACACACACACCACACATATCCATACAACACACACACATCACACGTTCTCATACAGCACAGGCACATCTCGCACACACACACCACACACACACATTATATAACACATACTAATGACACACTCATACAACATACACACCTCACACACACATCACACGCTCTCATACAGCACACACACACCTCACACACTCTCATAAAACACACATACACCACACATACACCACACACACTCTCCTACACCACACCCACTCTCCTATAACACTACAATACACACATCACACACACTCTCCTACAAAACACACCACACACACCCTCCTACAAAACATCAGAGTCAAGACTTAGTAAGCATGGTGTTGCGACCCAAATGGGCCCCGACCCGTGGTTTGAAGAACCCTGCTCTAGGAAGTCTCTTGAGTTTTTCTAATTGTTTATTATTATTTTGCATATTTAATTTAACTTCTCTTTCCTACTATCATTACATTTAGTTTGCACAACTTGCCAATTACCTTAGATTTCCCTATTATTTATCTCCTTGTCTATTTATTTTCCCTTTTTCCCTGTTTCTACTTACTTCTTCTGGTTGTTTTCTTGTATCTTAATTCTCCCACTTTTCCTACCAGCCTGTTTTATATTTTCCCTTCCTATCCCACTTACACTCCAACTTGGTGCCATTTTTGTCAGATATCTCTTTCTATGAGCGCTCAGGCATCTCAGCTATGAAGCCACGCTCACAAGCCCTAGATCTGTGTGCCCTCAGTTATCTTCCCTACTGCGCATATCGGGTGCTGTTTGTCAGAGGGTCACTCTTTAGTCAGACTTGTCCAAAGCAGATTGCAAAAAAAATGGCATTTGACATTTTTCAGGCCCCCAAGTAATCACATTACACGCTCTCATACAACACACACACTCTCATACACAACACACACACTCTCATACAGCACACAAACATACACCTCATACAACACACACACTCTCATACACAACACACACACTCTCATACAGCACACAAACATACACCTCACACACGCTCATACAACACACACACTCACCTCACACACTCATTCAACACACACCACACATATTCATACAACACACACACACACTCATGTAACACACACACATCACACGCTCTCATACAGCACAGACACACCTCACACACTCTCATACAACACACACACATCACACACTCTCATACACAACACACACACTCTCATACAGCACACACACACATATACCTCACACACTCTCATGCAACACACACACCACACATATTCATACAACACACACACACTATCATGTAACACACACACACACATTACACGCTCTCATTCAACACACACACTCTCATACACAACACACACACTCTCATACAGCACACAAACATACACCTCACACACGCTCATACAACACACACACTCTCATACACAACACACACACTCTCATACAGCACACAAACATACACCTCACACACGCTCATACAACACACACACTCACCTCACACACTCATTCAACACACACCACACATATTCATACAACACACACACACTCATGTAACACACACACATCACACGCTCTCATACAGCACAGACACACCTCACACACTCTCATACAACACACACACACACATCACACACTCTCATACACAACACACACACTCTCATACAGCACATACACATATACCTCACACACTCTCATACAACACACACACCACACATATTCATACAACACACACACACTATCATGTAACACACACACACATTACACGCTCTCATTCAACACACACACTCTCATACACAACACACACACTCTCATACAGCACACAAACATACACCTCACACACGTTCATACAACACACACACTCACCTCACACACTCATTCAACACACACCACACATATTCATACAACACACACACTCTCATACAACACACACTCTCATACAACACACACACTCACCTCACACACACAAACATACACCTCACACACGCTCATACAACACACACACTCACCTCACACACTCTCATTCAACACACACCACACATATTCATACAACACACACACAAACACTCATGTAACACACACACACATCACACGCTCTCATACAGCACAGACACACCTCACACACTCTCATACAACACACACACATCACACACACTCTCATACACAACACACACACTCTCATACAGCACACACACATACACACACATACACCTCACACACTCTCATACAACACACACACCACACATATTCATACAACACACACACACTATCATGTAACACACACACATCACATGCTCTCGTACAGCACACGCACACCTCACACACTCTCATACAACACACACACACAAACCACACACACTCTCATATAGCACACACACCTACCACACACACTCTCATATAGCACACACACCTACCACACTCTCATACAACACACACTCTCATACACCACACACACACTGATATAACACACACAAATGACACAATCTCATACAACACACACACATCTCACACACATGCATACAGCACCCACACCTCACACACTCTCATACAACACACACACCACACATATCCATACAACACACACACATCACACGTTCTCATACAGCACAGGCACATCTCGCACACACACACCACACACACACATTATATAACACATACTAATGACACACTCATACAACATACACACCTCACACACACATCACACGCTCTCATACAGCACACACACACCTCACACACTCTCATAAAACACACATACACCACACATACACCACACACACTCTCCTACACCACACCCACTCTCCTATAACACTACAATACACACATCACACACACTCTCCTACAAAACACACCACACACACCCTCCTACAAAACATCAGAGTCAAGACTTAGTAAGCATGGTGTTGCGACCCAAATGGGCCCCGACCCGTGGTTTGAAGAACCCTGCTCTAGGAAGTCTCTTGAGTTTTTCTAATTGTTTATTATTATTTTGCATATTTAATTTAACTTCTCTTTCCTACTATCATTACATTTAGTTTGCACAACTTGCCAATTACCTTAGATTTCCCTATTATTTATCTCCTTGTCTATTTATTTTCCCTTTTTCCCTGTTTCTACTTACTTCTTCTGGTTGTTTTCTTGTATCTTAATTCTCCCACTTTTCCTACCAGCCTGTTTTATATTTTCCCTTCCTATCCCACTTACACTCCAACTTGGTGCCATTTTTGTCAGATATCTCTTTCTATGAGCGCTCAGGCATCTCAGCTATGAAGCCACGCTCATAAGCCCTAGATCTGTGTGCCCTCAGTTATCTTCCCTACTGCGCATATCGGGTGCTGTTTGTCAGAGGGTCACTCTTTAGTCAGACTTGTCCAAAGCACATTGCAAAAAAAATGGCATTTGACATTTTTCAGGCCCCCAAGTAATCTACTAAATATTTTTCTTCCTCTTTAGATGAGGAATTTCACAGAAATAAATATGTTTCATACATTTCCTCAGAGGACTCTGATATAGACAAGTTTTTGCATTTTAAAAGATTTAAAAGGACAAATGAAAAGTTTTCCGCTAAGCACAATTTTTTTTCTAGATAGACAAAAAAAAATTCTAGGACTTCAAAATGGTTTCCAACAAAAGAAATTGCAGAATGCCCAGATTACTACATTAGACATCCTAAAGAGGCTTGAATGCCTATTACTGCTGAATAACTCCACACTGACTCCAGACATAGATCCAAATATTTTGACATTTTTAGGCCCCCCCTTGCACCAGTGTGGTTATTACACTGAATGTTGCTCATTTTTCAAGAAAACAAGTAAGTTGCTGTTTTTAACACAATCAGTACAATGTTTTCTCCTTTGTATTGATTAGATGGTTCTTATTTGCCACCAGATTTAATATTTTTATGCAAATAGTTTTAATCAAATAGCCTATGCAAAGCACCAGATGTATAACTTTGTCTGGTTAGTGTAGCAACATGAGAAAGCTATTACATATGTAGTACTAGGAGTGACGGCAGATTCAGTGTCCAGGTATTGTGGTTTAAAGGAACATGATAACCAGAAGCTAAATTACTTGAAAGTGATATAGCATATCTGTAAAAAATAAAGGACAACCAAATTACATGAACAACTCTGTGTAAAAAAAGTAGATATTTTACCTCAAAATGTATTCATCTAACCAGAGTAAGTGCTCTGCTAACAGTTATCCTTCAGGTAGACTTTTTACAGTTGTCTGCATGGTGAAAATATATATATATATATTTAGGAAAGGAAGGAAAATAGTTCTGAATGAATTGTGAATGTAAATGCTGAATAGGTTAAATATTGGGTTCTAAGATAATTATGGCTAATGCTCTTAAAGCTATGAATTAGTCTTCACATGAACAAGTTACAACCCACTTTCCAACGTCATAATTACATGTTCCCACAGATAAGCAATTGTTTTCCGCCCACTCTTATACGGCAGTAAAAGAGCTTATCACTGCTTGCATAACTTTAGTAAACAAAAGCCATGTGCTGATATTGCTAAGCCATAGTGTATGATTAAACTGGTGACATGCATTTAATTGACTTATTCTCGATGACCATATTGTTGCATAGAGCTAATGGTGGTGTACCACTAATATCTGTAATAGACACGTCATGGACATTTTTATATAAATACAGAGTTAGGTCTATAAGTATTTAGATAGTGAAATAATTTGCATAGTTTTATCTCCATCACAATGGATTTAAAACGAAGATATTAAGATGTGATTGAAATGCACACTTAAATTCAAGGAGTTTAGCAAAAATATTGAGTTAACAGTTAAGAATTACAGCAATTTTCACATAAAGGGCCTGATGATAGAAACCTCACCCCTCAGATGAGATGAGATAAAATGATCCTCTAGCCCTGCGAAATCCCTTACAAGATTCTAAAAAGGTAGATTTTGCTATACTTCAACAAAGAAGCGTTGTCTGCATTTCTGTATGTGAAGGAGAGACACGCCCAGTGTAATATAGCACTGCATGATATGAGAGTTCTGCTGCATTAACACTTTGTGCTTTATCTTGTATATTACTTTACAGATTAAGTTTTATTACATTTGAACTTTGCACTTTCTATTTTAATGCATATAGATTCTATATACAGCAGTGTATTTAGGACTGTGATTTTATAAATTTTGATTATGCTTTGACAGTTTCTGTGTAACTTTAACAAATTAGGCTCCTACTTTATATGTTTATGTGTATATTTTACAAATTACATTGCACTTTGTATTTTGTATTAAAAATAAAATTGAAAAACGGACAGCTTTAATTTCCCAGAGAGCTTCAATACTTTCTATGGGTCGGTTAATCAAAGATTCTCTAGTTTGTAGAGAAAATATAGTGCAGATTTCCCAAGGCTGAATGTACTGAATTCTATAAGATAAAGGGTGGAACCTGGAAGTCCCGAAGAGATGAAAGATGCCTTTCCTAAGAATTTAATGGTTACAGAATTTAACAATACAAATGAAACTGAAATGTTTTCACTACAATTTATCTTGTGTTTGCCAATAGTTTAGTATATACTACCTTTCTGTCAGTAAAATAAGCAGATTGTGAATTCTGAGCAACTTTACCTGCACAAAACTGGCAAGATAATTCAGAGAGACCAGCTTGTTTAATTTGCTTACAGCATTTCATTAGAATTTTGAGTAAGCTTCAGACATACCCTGCAAACTCCCCTGTTCAGCCTAGGAAACTCCCTTGTCCATTCCACTTAGATAGAGCAATATAGCAAATACAAAGCGTAATTTAATTTTTAAAAGATACACAGAAATGTACAAAGTATGGTCTTAATTTGCTAAAGTGACACAGAAACTTTGAAAACATAATCTCCTCCCTTCCCTCCCACTCCAGTCATTCGACCGAAGTTAGGAAGAGAAAGGAAAAGCCAAGGAAGTTTAACAAAAATAAAAACCTGTCTCTTAGAAAAAAACGACAGGGTGGGCCGTGGACTCTTCATATCGTAAAAGAAATAAATGTATCAGGTAAGCATAAATTTCCTTTTCTTTTACAAGATATGATGAGTCCACAGATTTCATCCTTACTTATGGGATACAATACCAAAGCTATAGGACACGGATGAAAGGGAGGGACAAGACAGGAACCTAATCGGAAGGCACCACTGCTTGAAGGACCTTTCTCCCAAAAGTATCAAATTTGTAAAATTTGGAAAAAGTGTGAGAAGACGACCAAGTTGCAGCCTTGCAAATCTGTTCAACAGAGGCATCATTTTTAAATGCCCATGAGGAAGCCACAGCCCTAGTGGAATGAGCCGTAATCCTTTCAGGAGGCTGTTGTCCAGCAGTTTCATATGCCAAACGGATTATACTCTTCAGCCAAAAAGAAAGAGAGGTATCCGTAGCTTTCTGGCCCCTACTTTTTCCAGAAAAAACAACGAATAATGAAGATGATTGATGAAAATCTTTAGTCACCTGCAAGTAAAACTTCAGGGCACAAACTACGTCCAAGTTATGTAACAGACTCTCCTTCTTAGAAGAAGGATTAGGACACAAGAAAGGAACAACAATTTCCTGATTAATATTCTTCTTAGAAACAGCCTTAGGAAGGAACCCAGGTTTGGTACGCAAGACCACCTTATCAGAATGGAAAATAAGATAAGGAGAATCACATTGCAAAACAGAAAGCTCAGAAACTCTGCGAGCAGAAGAGATAGCAACCAGAAATAAAACTTTCCAAGATAACAACTTAATATCTATGGAATGCATAGGTTCAAACTGAACCCCTTGAAGAACATTAAGAACTAAATTCAAACTCCAAGGAGGAGCAATTGATCTAAACACGGGCCTGATCCTGGTCAGAGCCTGACAAAAAGACTGAACATCTGGAACATCTGCCAGACGTTTGTGTAGCAAAATAGACAAATCAGAAATCTGTCCCTTTAAGGAACTTGCTGATATCCCCTTCTCCAATCCTTCTTGGAGAAAAGACAAAATTCTAGGAATCCTAACCTTACTCCATGAGTAACCCTTGGATTTGCACCAATAAAGATATTTATGCCATATCTTATGGTAAATCTTTTAAGTAACAGGCTTACATGCCTGAATCAAGGTATCAATGACCGAATCAGAGAACCCTCGCTTAGATAAAATCAAGCGTTTAACCTCCAAGCAGTCAGCTGCAGAGAAACTTGATTCGGATGATGGAAGGGTCCCTGAATGAGAAGGTCCTGCCTCAATGGAAGTCTCCATGGTGGCAGAGATGACATGTCCACCAGATCGGCATACCAAGTCCTGCGAGGCCACGCAGGAGCGATGAGAATCACTGAAGCCTTCTCCTGTTTGATCCAAGCAATCACCCGGGGAAGGAGAGCAAACAGCGGAAACACATAAACTAGGTTGAACGACCAAGGCACTGCCAAGGCATCTATCAGTTCAGCCTGAGGATCCCTGGACCTGGATCCGTATCTTGGGAGGTTGGCATTCTGATGAGATGCCATAAGATCCAGCTCCGGTCTGCCCCATCTGAGCATCAGCGTGGCAAAGACCTCCGGATGGAGTTCCCATTCCCCCGGATGAAATGTTTGTTTGCTCAAAAAAACTGCCTCCTAGTTGTCCACTCCTGGGATGTAGATTGCTGACAGATAACAAGAGTGGGTCTCCGCCAACTGAATTATCTTGGATACTTCTGTCATCGCTAATGAACTCCTTGTTCCTCCCTGATGATTGATATAAGCCACAGTCATGATGTTGTCCGACTGAAATCGGATGAATTTTGCCGAAGCCAATTGAGGCCAAGCCTGAAGCGCATTGAATATTGCTCTCAATTCCAGAAGTAGAGACTCTGACTGAGTCCACACACCCTGAGCCTTCAGAGAATTCCAGACTGCACCCCATTCTAGTAAACTGGCGTCCGTTGTCACTATCAACCATGAGGGTCTGCGGAAGCACGTCTCTTGGGACAGATGATCCGGTGACAACCACCAAAGAAGAGAGTCCCTTGTCTCCTGATCAAGATCTATTTGAGGAGACAAATTTGCATAATCTCCATTCCACTGTCTGAGCATGCTCAGTTGTAGAGGTCTGAGATGAAAACGAACAAACGGAATGATGTCCATTGCCGCCACCATCAATCCAATTACCTCTGAGCACTGAGCCACTGATGGCCGAGGATTGGACTGAAGGGCTCGGCATGTATTCAGAATCTTTAACTTTCTGACTTCCGTCAAAAAGATCTTCATGTATATAGATTCTTTTAGAGTCCCCAGGAAAGGAACCCTTGTCCGAGGAATTAGTGAACTCTTTTCTAGATTCACCTTCCACCCGTGAGTCCTTAGAAAGGATAGAACAATGTCGGTATGAGACTTTGTTAGCTGATAAGACGACGCCTGGATCAGAATATCATCCAGATAAGGCGCCACTGCAATGCCCCGCATTCTGAGGACCGTCAGCAGAGACCCTAGAACCTTAGTGAAGATTCTGGGTGCTGTGGCCAGCCCGAAGGGAAGAGCCACGAACTGAAAGTGCTTGTCCAGAAAGGCAAACCTCAGGGACTGGTGATGATATCTGTGGATAGGAATATGCAGATATGCATCCTTTAAGTCCACTGTAGTCATATATTGACCCTCCTGGATCAATGGGAGAATTGTCTGGATAGTCTCCATCTTGAAGGATGGAACTCTGAGAAACTTGTTTAGACTCTTGAGATCTAAAATGGGTCGGAACGTTCCCTCTTTTTTGGGAACCACAAAAAGATTTAAGTAAAACCCCTGTCCCTGTTCCTGTAATGGAACGGGACAAATTACTCCCATAGTGGAGAGGTCTTTTTTACAACCTAAGAACGCCTCTCTTTTTATCTGGTCTACAGACAATCATGAAAGAAGAAACCTTCCCCTTGGGAAGGAATTTTTGAACTCCAGCTGATATCCCTGAGACACAATTTCCAGTGTCCAGGGATCCTGAACGTCTCTTATCCAAGCCTGGACAAAGAGAGAAAGTCTGCCCCCAACTAGATCTGGTCCCGGTTCGGGGGCCGCCCCTTCATGCTGTCTTGGGAGCAGCAGTGGGCTTCTTGGGTTATTTACCCTTGTTCCAAGCCTGGTTAGGTCTCCAGGTGACTTTGGCTTGAGAAAAGTTCCCTTCCTGTTTAGTAGCAGAGGAAGGGGTGACTCCCTTGAAATTCCAAAAGGAATGCAAATTACTTTGTCGTCCCCTTTGTTTCAATGTCTTGTCCTGGGGGAGTAGATGACCCTTACCTCCCGTAATATCAGAAATGATTTCTTTCAGATCAGGACCGAATAGTGTCTTTCCCTTAAAGGGGATAGCCAAAAGCTTGGATTTAGAGGACACATCCGCAGACCAAGACTTTAACCATAAGGCTCTACGAGCCAAAATAGAAAATCCGGCATTCTTAGCTGCCAATTTGGCGATCTGAAATGCAGCATCTGTGACAAAAGAATTAGCCAGCTTAAGGGCCTTAATTCTGTCCATTATTTCCTCTAAAGAAGTCTCAGTCTTAAGAGACTCCTCTAAGGCTTCAAACCAAAAGGCGGCTGCAGTTGTGACTGGTACAATGCAGGCCGTCGGTTGCAATAAATAACCCTGGTGCACAAAAAGCTTCTTAAGAAGACCCTCCAGCTTTTTATCCATAGGGTCTTTGCACAACTATCCTCAATAGGAATAGTCGTACGTTTAGCCAGGGTAGAAATAGCTCCCTCTACCTTGGGGATTGTTTGCCAAGAGTCCTGAATGGTGTCAGCTATAGGGTACATCTTCTTAAAAATAGGGGAAGGAGAGAAAGGGATGCCCGGTCTTTCCCATTCCCGAGTAACAATTTCCATCATTCTTTTAGGAACCGGAAAAACATCAGAGTAAGAAGGGATTTCTAAGTATTTATCCATCTTACACAATTTCTCTGGAGGTACCACAATAGAATCACAGTCGTCCAGAGTCATCAAAACCTCCCGCAGTAACAGGCGGAGATGTTCAAGTTTAAATCTGAATGACGTGATGTCCGAATCTGTCTGGGGTAAAGCACTCACTGAGTCAGACAGTTCCCCCTCAGAAAGTGTCTCCTTACCCCCCAATTCAGATCCCTGGGAGGGTATATCAGAGATAGCCATCAAGGCCTCAGAAGTTGCAGGAACCATATGAGTTTCTGTCCTGCTGCGTTTGCTTGTAATATTGGTAACTTAGATAACACTTCTGTGAGTGTAGATGACATAACTGAAGCCATATCCTGCAAGGTGAAAGAAGCAGATGCCGATGAAGAACATGGTGTCGCTTGAGCGGGCGTTAAAGGCTGTGACGCTTGGGAAGAAAGTTGCGGCATACCCTGAATCTCATCAGTCTGAGCATCTTCCTTAGACATATCTTTATTAAAAAATATCTTTTCTTTACATTGTAAGGCTCTCTCAACACAAGTGTCACAAAGTGTAACAAGAGGTTCCACAATGGCATCTAAACACATAGGACATGTATTTTGCTCCATGTCCTCCATAGTAACAGATGTAAGGTACAAGCTTGTTCAAGTCCCTTGTAACAATCAGAACTATTAGTGCAGCAGATAATAGTATACTGTGCCTTTAAATAGTAAACATTTTATTAATAGTGTACTGTGCCTTTAATAATAATTTTATTAAGCCCCAAAGAGGATTAAAAATAGCAGTAGTTAGGTGCGGATCAAATATACGTGCACCTCACATGGGCCCCATTTGTAAACACCAGTCACCCTGCCACAGCTCCGCTCCGGCTCCTACCTGCCTCCGTGCAACAACCGATCTCCGATCAGCGTGCCTAGGAACGTTTGTAGCGCTCATGACAAACGTACTTAGGAGCTGCACAAGTACACTTCAATGTTCACCGAGACTTAGCTGAAAGACTTAGTCCTGCCCATCGTGGGCGTCAACCAACACGGAACCCGGGAAAAAACGGCAAAGGCCTTTAAACACAGTTTTGCCCGCAATGTCTCATAGCCCCAGCGTAAGCCAAAAACACTATTTTCAGATCTGTCTCTATTAAAACCTAAACAGAGCTATGCCCGCTATTGTCTACATCTGAGTAGTATATTACATGTCCCAGCGCTTCTGGCTAAAGTGTGCCTGACTGTCTGGCAAAATAAACAATGTGTGGGTTGTCTTATTTCGTTCTAATGACATGCAAACATACTGTGTAGGGAGACCATTAACCATAGTCCTTAACCCCTAAAACACCATAACAGAGCACAGTCAGTTCTGAGTATCTGCTTCAAGCCCAAGAAATAAAGAGACTGCACCTACCTCCATGCTGAGTAACAGCATGAAATTACTCACAGTGTCCAGAGGTCCGCAATTTTCCTCCAGAGGTCCTGTGGATAAGAAAGGGTCTTAGGCAAATTCACTAAGTCCATATCCAGACAGCACCAATAGGGGAGGCACAGTGAAAGTAAAACTCCACCAGTTCCCAGCATAATTGGTCTTCCAGAAGTTGCCCGGTAGTAAAATAGTACACTTTGGCACCATTTAAAATAAAAAATTCTTGATTGAAGAATCTAAACCAACACCTCACTTTACCTCTTCCTATCCCTAACACAGGCAAAGAGAATGACTGGAGTGGGAGGGAAGGGAGGAGCTATATATGCAGCTCTGCTGTGGAGCTCTTTGCCTCCTCCTGCTGACTAGGAGGCGAAGTCCCATAAGTAAGGATGAAATCTGTGGACTCGTCATATCTTGTAAAAGAAAAATCAATTATAGGGATCAAATGGGTAGAGGGCCCTGCCAAGAGTTGCACTGTTGTAGTCAGCTCTTAAGAAGGTGATCTACAAACAGCTGGGCTCTTAGGCTTACATGCTAATGGGGTTCAGGGGATAGCAATGGAGGAGAGGAACTGGTATAAAGTAAGGTTAGCGTAGGTTGTATGCATCCCTGAACTGTAGAGTCTTTAGGGAGCGCTTGGAGCTTTCAAAACTAGGGGAGAGTCTTGTGGAGCGAGGCAGAGAGTTCCACAAGATGGGAACCAGTCTAGAGAAGTCCTGTAAATGGGAGTGTGATGAGGAAACAAGAGAGGAGGAGAGCAGGAGGTCATCAGCAGAGCGAAGAGGACGGGAGGGAGAGTATCTGGAGACAAGGTCTGAAATATAGGGGGGAGCAGTGCAGTTGAAGGCTTTGTATGTCAGAGTGAGAATTTTGTGTTTGATCCTAGAGGCAAGAGGAAGCCAGTGAAGGGATTGGCAAAGAGGTGCAGCAGATGAAGAGCGACGTGTAAGGAAGATGAGTATGGCAGAGGCATTCATTATGGATTGTAAAGGAGCTAGGAGGCAGGTGGGGAGACCAGAGAGGACAGAGTTGCAGTAATCGAGGCGGGAAAGAATGAGAGAGTGGATTAAAATCTCAGTTGTGTCTTGTGTAAGGAAGTGTCTAATTTTAGAGATGTTTTTAAGGTGGAAGCGGCAGGCTTTAGCCAAGGACTGAATGTGAGGAGTGAAAGAAAGATCTGAGTCAAATGTTACCCCGAGACATCGGGCATGCGGGGTAGGGGTAATGATGGAGTTGTCGACAGTTATAGATTGATTGGGGGTGGAGATTTTGGAAGAAGGGGGGAAAATGAGGAGCTCAGTTTTGGAGAGATTTAGCTTGAGGTAGTGAGAGGACATCCAGGAAGAGATGTGAAAAAGACAGTTAGTGACACAGGGCAAGGAAGGAGATAAGTCTGGTGCAGAGAAGTAGATTTGGGTGTCGTCGACATACAAATGAGATTGGAAACTGTGGGACTTTATTAGGGAACCTAGTGATGACGTGTAGATTGAGAAGGGGAGCGAGGACAGAGCCTTGCGTTACTCCAACAGAAAGTGGTGATGGGGCAGAGGAGGCCCCAGAGAAGGCTACACTAAAGGTACGGTTTGACAGGTAGGAAGAGCGCCACAAGAGGGCTGTGTCACAGATGCTGAAGGATTGGAGGGTTTGGAGCAAAAGAGGGTGGTCAACAGTGTCAAAGGCTGCGGACAGATCAAGGAGGATAAGCAGAGAGAAGTGGCCTTTTGATTTTGCTGTAAGTAGGTCCTTGGTAACCTTAACAATTGCTGTCTCTGTGGAGTGATGGGGATGAAATCCAAATTGGAGTGGGTCAAGAAGGGAGTTTAACGTAAAGAAATGGGATAGACATCCATATACTAGTTTTTCAAGAAGCTTTGAGGCAAGAGGGAGGAGGGAAATGGGGCGGTAGTTGGATGGGGAGGTAGGATCAAGGGGAGGTTTTTTGAGGATAGGTGTGACCAGTGCATGTTTCAGCGATGAGGGAAATATACCGGTGCTGAGGGAGAGGTTGAAAATGTGTGTTAGTATAGGGGTAAGGGTAGCAGAGAGGGAGGGGAGTAGCTGTGAGGGGATAGGGTCAAGGGGACAGGTAGTGAGGTGAGAGCGCAGTATAAGTGGCGAAACTTCTTCCTCAGTAACAGGGGAGAATGAGCTAAGTTTAAGGTTATATGGGTTGTGGTTGATTGAGAGCATTTGAGGGGGTGAGAGAATGGAATTATGTTGAGAGTTGATTTCATTTCTGATGGAGTACATTTTGTTATTGAAGTGGCTGGCAAAGTCTTGAGCTGACAGAGAAGTTGTATTAGGAGGTGGGGAGGGCGAAGGAGAGTATTGAAAGTGGAGAACAGACGTTTTGAGTTTGAAAAAAGATTAGAGATAAGAGTAGGAGTTCAAGATGAATTTGTAATGAAGAAAATCAGCTGAACTCCAAGATTTTTTCCAGTGCCACTCAGCAGTACGGGAACATCTGCGTAGGTACCATGACAGAGGAGAATGCCAGGGCTGAGGATGAGTGTGTGATTTCCGAGCTATGGTAAGAGATTGTCAAGGACGGATGTAAGGGTGGAATTATAGTGGCAGATTGTTCAGGGCAGGAAAAGGAGGAGAAGGATGAGAGGAGAGGTTTGAGGGAATTAGCAAGCTGTTGCTGATCTAATGACATAATGCTTCTGTTAAGTTTGATGTGAGGGGTAGAAGGAGGGAGAGTTGTAGGAAGGGATGATATGTTGCAAGTAAGAAGATGGTGGTCAGAAAGAGGAAAGGGGGAGTTTGTGAAGTTTGAGAGAGTGCATTGATAGCTAAAGATCAGGTCAACTGAGTGACCATTTTTGTGAGTGGGAGAATCAGTCCATTGTGACAGACCAAAAGAGGAAGTGAGTTGCAGAAGTTGTTTTGCAGAGGAGGATGTGGGATTGTCAAGAGGGATGTTGAAGTTGCCAAGAATGAAGGCAGGGGTGTCCGAGGAAAGGAAATATGGTAGCCAGGCAGCCAAGTGATCTAGAAATTGAGTTGAGGAGACAGGGGGTCGGTATATGACTGCAACACGTATAGAGAGAGGAGAGAATGAGCGAATCATGTGGGTTTCGAATGAGGGAAATGTGAGGGAAGAGATGGGATATATTTGTTGAAAGCTGCAATGAGAGGAAAGTAAAATACCTACACCACCTCCTTGTCTATTACCAGACCTAGGAGTGTGGCTGACCCCCATGTGACAGAGCAGAAGTGGATGCTGTGTCTAGGGGAGAGAGACAGATTTCTGTTAGGGCCAGAAGGTTGAGGGAGCGGGAGATAAAGAGGTCATGTATAGAAGTGAGCTTGTTGCAAACAGAGCGAGAGTTCCAGAGTGCGCAATGAAAGGGGTAGTGGCTTTTAATGCAAGAAGAATGTGAGTAAGGTTTGCAGAGTTTTGTTTTCTGAGTCTATGGGACGGTACAGATGGATGTGCACGGCTAGGCAGTTGTTGGGTACCAGAATTAGTTGAGATGTCACCAGCAGTTGGTAAAAGCAAGAGGGAGAGTGACATGAGATGAGATACAGATTTGCAGTAATGAGACTGCTTTTGAGACAAGGCGCAGGGGGAGAGAGAGTGTTTAGGAATAGGTAAAGTTCATTACAAAAGTAAGGTGAGTTTAAGAGAGATGGGCTAATGAACAGTGCAGGTGGAGAGGGAGAAGGAGTAATTGAATAATGTAGTTTGTTATGAAGACAAAAGGCAGCAAAAAGGAACATAAATATATTGAGCATTTTTACAAAAGTGGGAACCAGTTAAACACATAAGACACAGTATTACAGCAGTAATTGCATAAGGAAACAATAAGGTATATAAAACATAATATTACAAAAGTACTTGCCTTGTGTCTTGCCCCTTGCCCAATCCTTGTTCAGTTCTTGTATAATTCTATTGTTAATGCCTCACTTATAAAATGTTCACTTAGTTTTTGTATAATTCTATTGTTAATGCCTCACTTATAAAATGTTCACTTAATTCTTGTATAATTCTATTGTTAATGCCTCACTTATAAAATGTTCACTTAATTCTTGTATAATTCTATTGTTAATGCCTCACTTATAAAATGTTCACTTTGAAAATGTAAACATATGCTATTGTAGCAATGCACCCCCTGTGCAATGCACATCCCAAACTAGTGTGAAATTTATGCAGGCAGGGCAGGCAGCTGAGTCTACTAAATATAGTGTATCGCAACTTAAAGACAATTTGCAAAGTGTTATACCAGTTGCAGAGTATAAAATGAGAAATTAAATTTTCAGGTTCATTTGTGTATATCAAATAGCTGGCTTTGTTCTTTGAAACCACAACCTATTAAGGGCCAGATTATGAGTGGTGTGTTAAAAGCTACGCACGAGCGATCAGGGGTTTATCACAGCTGTTTGTGCGCCAGGTTTTCCGCTTGTGTCACACGTTGAAAGTAAACTCGATCACTTGAGCACAATTGATTTTAACGGCGCAAAACACATCAAATATACATTTGAAAGTACAGTTACACTCATAATAACACTATCTAAAAAAAATGTTGCACAAAAAAGTTATAAAGGCTCAAAGAAATGAGATCTCAGGTGTTAGAAAGGGCTTTAACATTGAGATACATACATATACACTTCTAAAGATATATGTGAATATGTATATATACAGTATATATATATATATATATATATATATATATATATATATCTGTGTGTGTACATATGTATTTAAAGACATATATACACATTTAAACACAAAAATACATATGTACACATATATAGGCATATACACTAACTTTATTAGGTACACCTTTTCAGTTGCTTGGTAACACAAATTGCTAATCAGCCAATCATATGGCAGCAACTCAATGCATTTTGGCATCTAGACGTGGTGAAGATGACATGCTAAAGTTCAAACCGAGCATCAGAATGAGGAAGAGAGGGGATTTAAGTGACTTTGAACGTGGAATGGTTGTTGGTGCCAGGCGGGCTGATCTGATTATTTCAAAACTGCTGATCTACTGGGATTTTCACGCACAACCATCTCTAGGGTTTACAGAGAATGGTCCGGAAAAGAGAAAAAATCCAGTGAGCGGCAGTTGTGTGGACGAAAATGCCTTGTTGATGTCAGAGGAGAATGGACGGGCTGGTTTGAGATGATAGAAAGACAACAGTAACTCAAATAACCACTTGTTACAATCAAGGTATGCAGAATATCATCTCTGAACCCACAACATGTTGAACCATGAAGCAGATGGGCTCAGGGCCGGACTGGGAAATCAGACCAGCCCTGGAAATTTGTATAGACTGGCCCAGCCCGCCCCCTCCAGCCCAGCCATGCCCCCTCCAGCCCAGCCACACCCAGCCAACTATGCTCATTAAAAAAGAAGAATAGATAATACTTTGCTGTGTCTGTCAGTATAAAGAAGCACTCTCATTGGCCGATGTACCTGAATTCCACACAAAATACACTTCTTAACACACACGGACACTTACTACTGGACACCCCACGAAGGAACAGAAGTAATCAGTGCCACGCAGGAAAACTTAAGTAATTCCATGTTTTGAAATGACAAAGCACTTCCATTCAGCGAGACCATTTCACCAGTATTTCTTATCTCCATTCCACAAGTTCCACTTGCAGGCCAAAGTTTATGCATTTTTCTTCTAGAAAAGATCAATGGTCAATCGCTGTGATTACTGGATTGTTCTTAGTAAAGCAAAACCTTCACATTTGACCAGTTAGAGGTAATAGAGGTAAAAAAATATATATATAAATAAATACACCGGAACATGTATATTACACTAGTAAGGTAAATTGTTTGTGAGAGCATAGGAATAATATATTTGAACTCAATTTCCATCAAACTATTAATTGGATGCTAAAATTGCAGTGCTGTGTTTAGATTCAGTGATGCCATAGACACAAAGAACTCCTGCACCTTCATACATTTTATATTAAATTTTCGTTGGTCTCATACATATTTGTTATAACTGCACAGTTAGTAATTAGTAATTAACACTTTCCTTCCTGACACAGTCCCCTTCAGTAACATATAGAGCAGTGGCATTGTCAATCACATATAGAGTAGTAGTTCACTTTTTTTGTCAACTAAACCATTTAAATGTAACCACTTTTAGGATTAAAACACTAATCTACAGTATATCACAATAAAAACTCCCCTCCTCTCCATCCCCCAACAAAATCTACTTGTGAGAGGATACAGTCCCTATGTGCATTACAAATTAAAACATTCTTGTGATCTGGTGGACTATACATGGTGCCTCAATCTTCCCAGTTGCCTCTACATACATCTCAACACCACACATCTTATACCAAATGTTGCCCATAATTCTCACTGTGTCTCCTGAGCTGTGTCACAGTAGTTTGTTCTCCCACAGTATCACAAAAACTTAGATACTGTACACTAGGATTTCAAAGAAATCTCAAGTCAAACATTCCTTGGTTCTCCTAAGGATCTAAATAAAGTTTTGTAAAGTTAAGTTAGGGCATCATCTCTATAAGTTAACATTCTAGTTAAAGCTTTTGCTCACTGAACTCTGTCAGTCTGTTGCATCATCACACTTTTTACACTGCATTAGTCTTGAACAGTTTACTATGACTAGTGAATCCCCCATGCTCTGTTGTGGTCTCTTCCATTATTTTAATCTCTCACAGTCTCACTGTCTTTTATTATCTTTTGTATTGAACACTTTTTCCAGCCAATATCTCTCAGACTGTCTCACAATCTACTACAAAGAATTTTGTAGATTTGTCTAGGAGCCAAGTCACAGCACTGGCCACACCCACTGTTCACACTCCTCACACAGTGTGAAATTCATACAAGAACAAACAACACCAAAAGATTGTGGGAGGCGCCTGCAACGGCTGGCTGTCAGTAATATTTATAATAAAAAGTAAAAAATAAACCACTTCTAACAAGAGAATTCAAGCCTCTGATTTAAATAAGCAAATTTTTAATACTCCAAAATGAAAGAACAAAACTGAAAAACAATACTCAATATTTTAAAATTTCTTTGACACCGGTGTCATCTAAAAACTAAATACACTTAATTAATTTAACAAGTAACCATAATGGTTTAGGCAAAGTATATAATATACAGATTTATAAAACTCACATCAGTATTCAAACTTATAACCCCTTTCTTTCTTTTTTTTGCTACAAAACAAAAAATGCTATTTATTCACACTCACTAGTGCATAGGTGTTTCACTAAGATAATATTTTATAGGGATTTGACTCGCAATTGCTATTTCGTTGCAAAGTTTTAAATCCACATAAGTTATATGAATATTGAATTCCAAAAGACAGTTGAAGCAGACAAAAAAAAAAAAGTTAATCAGTTAATTACTTTCCAGTTTTTGGTGTTCTGGTGTTCTGGGGTTTAAAAGTTAATAGATCTGCCTTTTTTCACTCTAGAATCGTTATTATTTCAATCAGTGTTTCAATAATTTGCAGATTTGTAACAATATTACCTCTTAACTTGCAAGTTTGTCTCCGTTTTTTATTTTTTTCAGGGCTGTTTGTGTTATCTTTCAGCTCGTAAATTCTCTTCCAATCCGTATCTGCAAGTGTTTGTATTTCTCACAGGCAACAACCTTTTACCTTTCTTTACACCAGTGTTCTTTGGCGGCTAATAGCTCCTAGTTTGAGCTGGATATCAGCCTTTTCGCCTCCGCCGGTCAGCTGTTGAATGTAGTTTAGTGCGCGCACTTATTTGAAAATGCTCCTACCGTTTTACCTGTACACCTTTATCCAATCCTGGTGTGATCAAATGATTTGGTTAACGGTTATGGGAGCAAAAGTTTGTTGTTTAAACATCAATCTCTTTCAAACCGATGTTCAATTATATCCTTTTTCAAAGGAGCTTTTAGACATGTATCCACGCGTATCGGCTCCCACATAGCCTTTGTCACAATCTATTACAGTCACTTGCATTACAGAATGCACCTGATCGGCAGTTGCGGTTTACCCACGCCAGACGCCTCACGGATATAAACTCTGCACCGCCAGAAATAGCTTGCTGCTGTCTGTGCCCCCCGCGTTGCGAGTCGACACCAGGGGAGTCCCATTCAGGGTCCGCTCACTCCAAGTGAATGTCGGACTCACAGTCCATGACAGTAAAACTCGCAGGAACCGGAAGAGTCTGGATTGACACTGAAGCCTGTGCTCAACTGTTGTTGATCTCCAGATTGCAGTGTCCATGTCACTCTGTGCAGCTGCCGGCCCAGCCGGCGCAGCCCACCGGGATTTTCCCCGGTATCTCGGTGGCTCAATCCGGCCCTGGATGGGCTACAGCAGCAGAAGACCACTCTGGGTGCCACTCCTGTCAGAGAGGGGGTAAACCTAAGCGCCGAAAAGAAAATACCTCTTTGCCTGGGGGCGGGTGACTCCTAGCTAGTACCCTGAGAGGAAAGTAGTATGAAAAAGGAATGAACCCAGGTGCCTACCCTAAGGAGGCTAAGGTCAAAGAACCGGAAGTGTGCTAAAATAATGTGATTTAATAAAAGTGCTTCCTCGCAGAAACCACTTAATACAAGAACACTTCAATAAAGAATTGCAATGTAATACACTTCATCAATAATAAAAATAAAAACAATGGTATTGCAATATAATACACTTCATGGAAATATGGCACTGTGATTGCAGACTGTTTATTCTCACCACACTATATATACTATTTCTATTACACACTGGATATCCACTAATTCAATTTGGATTTATTCCTCACTTTTTCATCACTGGATTCTACAAGCACCTAGTTTTCTACACCACCTTCATCATCTGGATATTTTTTGTGAATTATTGTGGACTTTGACACAGTACATTTTTTGTGGACTTTGACACATTATTTATCTTTTGTGAATATATTTTTTTGGGGACCGTTACGGATTTTAACTTTTATATTTTTCACATAATTTTTCACATATTTTTACACTATTTTAAACAACTTTTCTACACCATCTTTTACATATTTTGAATAATAGGACCACCGCCATTGTTCTTATTGTTTTTTACTGTTGACCCATTCCTGAAATTGTTTTTTAATTGTTGTTGCATATCTGTACCCCCTGTTTTTATCAAACATTGAATGTTTTATCCCCCACTCATGGATCCATGAAGTGTATTATATTGCAATACCATTGTTTTTATTTTTATTATTGATGAAGTGTATTACATTGCAATTCTTTATTGAAGTGTTCTTGTATTAAGTGGTTTCTGCGAGGAAGCACTTTTATTAAATCACATTATTTTAGCACGCTTCCGGTTCTTTGACCTTAGCCTCCTTAGGGTAGGCGCCTGGGTTCATTCCTTTTTCATGCCACTCCTGTCAGCTAAGAACAGGAAACTGAGGCTACAATTCGCACAGGCTCACCAAAATTGGACAATAGAAGATTGGAAAAACGTTGCCTGGTCTGATGAGTCTCGATTTCAGCTGCGAAATTCAGATGTTATGGTCACAATTTGGTGTAAACAACATGAAAGCATGGATCCATCCTGCCTTGTATCAATGATTCATGCTGGTGGTGGTGTAATGGTGTGTGGAATATTTTCTTGAGACACTTTGGGCCCCTTAGTACCAATTGAGCATTGTTTAAATGCCACAACCTACCTGAGTATTGTTGCTGACCATGTCCATGCCTCTATGACTACAGTGTACCCATCGTCTGATGGCTACTTCCAGCAGGATAATGCACCATGTCACAAAGCTAAAATCATCTCAAACTGGTTTTCTGAACATGACAATGAGTTAACTGTACTCCAATGGCCTCCACATTAACCAGATCTCAATCCAATAGAGCACCTTTGGGATGTTGTGGAACGGGTGATTAGCTGACAAATCTGCAGCAACTGCGTGATGCAATCATGTCAATATGGCCAAAAAGTCTGAGGAATATTTCCTAAACCTTGTTGAATCTATGCCACAAAGAATTATGGCAGTTCTAAAGGCAAAAGGGGGTCCAACCTGGTACTAGCAAGGTGCATCTAATAAAGTGGCTGGTGAGTGTATATAAAAGTGTATTGGAGCCCTTTGCAGTTAAGTAGATGAAAACATGTATTTATGCAATATTAATATTTGATAAAGTGTTATGCTGTGTATTTACTGTAAATATTTCACATTCCAATGTTCCGCACATAGCAAGTACAAGTATTTGTAAATACATATTCCTATATGTATCTGTATAAATCTATACCTATAAATAATCATGTATGTGTGTATATATATATATATATATATATATATATATATATATATATATATATATATACAAAAACAGGCAAAGTGCACTCCTAACTTCACTAGGAATAGCCTTGGGTGCAGCAAACAAAGTATGCAGTCCTAAAGAAAAAGCGCACTCCAAAGGACTTACATAAGTATCCACTTTAATGTGTGAACGTTTTCAAGCTGAGTCAGCTCGTCCTCAGACAGACAGAAAATCAACAGTTACACTTACCACCACCGTGACTTTATACCCAGTAAAACCAAACAAACACGCTCTACACGTTAGACACGCCCCCTAGGGGAGGAGTAGTCAGCCGTGTCAACGTAGTATTGTATTGGTGTAACCCAAATGTGACACATATAACATATATAACATCTAAATCAGCAATATACATACTAAATAGATCAAATGCGCATACACCAGAAATCCAGCAAGCAGGCACAAGAGAAGACAGAATACACAATATAGTGGGCATAAATGTTATAATCGTGCCTGACCGGGTAACCATGGTAACCAACAACAAAGCCGTGATCGGCTACAAGCTGTAAAGCACACAGCATTTAAATCCACTTAAAAGTAGTCAGAACCATGTAGAGACCGTAGTCAGACATGACAACACTTGCCAGATAAGACAATAGTGAAATTATTAACCAAAGAGGAACTGGTATCAGACCGGGTAACCATGGCAACGGACAGCAGAGCCGTAAACGGCTAAAAGTTAGAGCTGCTAACACGCAGCGAAACAGAGCTCATAAAAAAGACAAATCCATGTAGAGACCGTGGTCAGAAAGATTAGTACTTGCAAAGTAACAGGGATAGCCATATCATTAATACAAATATCATTAGGAACAAAGCGCCATAGTAGAAAACAGAAGCGCCATAGTTGAAAACAGAAGATGCCACCGGAACTCCAGCAGAGGGTATAAGTGTAATCACGAGAAAAAAGAGACTGAACAGAGATAACCCTGATATACAGATCAAAACATATAGTCGTGATCACACAAACCCCAACCAACCTGGGGTCCCAATAGCATGATCCATACTAATAAAATTCAGGCCAGTCTAATAATATATAGGTCAGGATGTCACAAAGCCCTAGGAGGGGCAATGTGTAGGTCAGTATCCTACAGCCATTAGAAGGACAGGACTATGTACCTATGTAGAAAATACATGAATAATCAAACAAGAAACCATACATAATGGGGCATGCTATTAAAATAATACATTAACTACCAAAAAAGCCTAAACTAAAAATCCATTAATGGGCAATATTCACAGGGCCCAAAAAAATATAATGGGAGAGAATAAGCAGCCATATGATGGTACTGGTTCAAAAACCAGAACGGCAATAGTTGGGCCTAAGTTGAATGGATAGTGGCTCTCAGTTAATCTTGATGTAACAGGTCATAGGAACACCTGCCAATCCAAGTATGCGTTCAATCCTTTCGGTTTCACGGTTTCCAATTTGTATATCCAGCCTGCCTTACTTTGAAGTATTACTTTGTTCCGGTCACCCCCTCTCGATAGGGGGGGGACATGATCTATGATAGTGTATTTTAAATCAGCAACTTTATGCTGGCAGTCCACGAAATGCCGTGCTACCGGCTGTTGAGAAGTCCCCTGTTTGAGGGCGGTCCGGATGGCGGAACGATGGTTCGCCATCCTCGTCCTAAGATCATCAGAGGTCTATATATATATATATATATATATATATATATATATATATATATATATATATATATATATATATATATATATATATATATATATATTATTGTAGCAAAAAACAATCAAATAGAAATATGTATTTATAAATAAACAGAACATATTCTTCTATGTGAAGAACAGTGAAATGTGAAATATACATGTTTTCATGTTAGGTCATGCTCCATTGACTTCTATGGGGAAATGGGTTATCACAACATTTTTTTCGCTCCATTGACTTCTTTGGGGGAATCAGTTATCACGTGTGCAATATTCTAAGTTCGGCTTTTTACGCACGTCAGGTTAGTGTGTAATTGAAAACGATTTACTTTCAACTTGTAATACGAGCGCAACCTGACACGCAAAAATATTATTTCTAGCGCAGTTAATGTTCAAGCAGGAGCGTTAAATAGCACTCCATTTGTAATCAAGCCCTAAAATAAATGGGTTAAACTTGCAGGTAAAATCAGAGTATTATTTTATCACTTTGTTTACACACACTTGCTTCTTTAACTTATATATATCTGTAAACCAAAGCCCAATACTTGGAGAGAACAAATTAAAATTGTATTACTTTATCTCTCCCACCTCACACTGGTAGTCTAATTTCCACTGCTGGTTATGTTTACATAGCTTGTCAATAGCCTATACTTAAAGGGACAGTCAAGTCCAAAAAAACCTTTAATTTTTTAAATAGGGCATGTAATTTTAACCCCTTAATGACCGCAGCACTTTTCCATTTTCTGTCCGTTTGGGACCAAGACTATTTTTACATTTTTGCAGTGTTTGTGTTTAGCTGTAATTTTCCTCTTACTCATTTACTGTACCCACACATATTATATACCGTTTTTCTCGCCATTAAATGGACTTTCAAAAGATACCATTATTTTCATCATATCTTATAATTTACTTTAAATAACATTATAAAATATGAAGAAAAAATGGAAAAAAACACACTTTTTCTAACTTTGACCCCCAAAATCTGTTACACATCTACAACCACCAAAAAACACCCATGCTAAAAAGTTTCTAAATTTTGTCCTGAGTTTAGAAATACCCAATGTTTACATCTTCTTTGCTTTTTTGCAAGTTATAGGGCCATAAATACAAGTAGCACTTTGCTATTTCCAAACCACTTTTCTTTCATGTAATTAGCAAGAGTCCATGAGCTAGTGACGTATGGGATATACATTCCTACCAGGAGGGGCAAAGTTTCCCAAACCTCAAAATGCCTATAAATACACCCCTCACCACACCCACAATTCAGTTTTACAAACTTTGCCTCCGATGGAGGTGGTGAAGTAAGTTTGTGCTAGATTCTACGTTGATATGCGCTCCGCAGCAAGTTGGAGCCCGGTTTTCCTCTCAGCGTGCAGTGAATGTCAGAGGGATGTGAGGAGAGTATTGCCTATTTGAATGCAGTGATCTCCTTCTACGGGGTCTATTTCATAGGTTCTCTGTTATCGGTCGTAGAGATTCATCTCTTACCTCCCTTTTCAGATCGACGATATACTCTTATATATACCATTACCTCTGCTGATTCTCGTTTCAGTACTGGTTTGGCTTTCTACAAACATGTAGATGAGTGTCCTGGGGTAAGTAAATCTTATTTTCTGTGACACTCTAAGCTATGGTTGGGCACTTTGTTTATAAAGTTCTAAATATATGTATTCAAACATTTATTTGCCTTGACTCAGAATGTTCAACTTTCCTTATTTTCAGACAGTCAGTTTCATATTTGGGATAATGCATTTGATTTAATCATTTTTTCTTACCTTCAAAAATTTGACTTTTTTCCCTGTGGGCTGTTAGGCTCGCGGGGGCTGAAAATGCTTCATTTTATTGCGTCATTCTTGGCGCGGATTTTTTTGGCGCAAAAATTATTTTCCGTTTCCGGCGTCATACGTGTCGCCGGAAGTTGCGTCATTTTTTGACGTTATTTTGCGCCAAAAATGTCGGCGTTCCGGATGTGGCGTCATTTTGGCGCCAAAAAGCATTTAGGCGCCAAATAATGTGGGCGTCTTATTTGGCGCTAAAAAATATGGGCGTCGCTTTTTTCTCCACATTATTTAAGTCTCATTTTTCATTGCTTCTGGTTGCTAGAAGCTTGTTTTTTGGCATTTTTTCCCATTCCTGAAACTGTCATTTAAGGAATTTGATCAATTTTGCTTTATATGTTGTTGTTTTTTCTCTTACATATTGCAAGATGTCTCACGTTGCATCTGAGTCAGAAGATACTACAGGAAAATCGCTGTCTAGTGCTGGATCTACCAAAGCTAAGTGTATCTGCTGTAAACTTTTGGTAGCTATTCCTCCAGCTGTTGTTTGTATTGATTGTCATGACAAACTTGTTAAAGCAGATAATATTTCCTTTAGTAAAGTACCATTGCCTGTTGCAGTTCCTTCAACATCTAAGGTGCAGAATGTTCCTGATAACATAAGAGATTTTGTTTCTGAATCCATAAAGAAGGCTATGTCTGTTATTTCTCCTTCTAGTAAACGTAAAAAATCTTTTAAAACTTCTCTCCCTACAGATGAATTTTTAAATGAACATCATCATTCTGATTCTGATAACTCTTCTGGTTCAGAGGATTCTGTCTCAGAGGTTGATACTGATAAATCTTCATATTTATTTAAAATGGAATTTATTCGTTCTTTACTTAAAGAAGTTCTAATTGCTTTAGAAATAGAGGATTCTGGTCCTCTTGATACTAATTCTAAACATTTGGATAAGGTATTTAAATCTCCTGTGGTTATTCCAGAAGTTTTTCCTGTTCCTAATGCTATTTCTGCAGTAATTTCCAAAGAAATGGGATAAATTGGGTAATTCATTTACTCCCTCTAAACGTTTTAAGTAATTATATCCTGTGCCGTCTGACAGATTAGAATTTTGGGACAAAATCCCTAAAGTTGATGGGGCTATTTCTACCCTTGCTAAATGTACTACTATTCCTACGTCAGATGGTACTTCGTTTAAGGATCCTTTAGATAGGAAAATTGAGTCCTTTCTAAGAAAAGCTTATCTGTGTTCAGGTAATCTTCTTAGACCTGCTATATCTTTGGCTGATGTTGCTGCAGCTTCAACTTTTTGGTTGGAAACCTTAGCGCAACAAGTAACACATCATGATTCTCATGATATTATTATTCTTCTTCAGCATGCTAATAATTTTATCTGTGATGCCATCTTTGATATTATCAGAGTTGATGTCAGGTTTATGTCTCTAGCTATTTTAGCTAGAAGAGCTTTATGGCTTAAGACTTGGAATGCTGATATGGCTTCTAAATCAACTCTACTTTCCATTTCTTTCCAGGGTAACAAATTATTTGGTTCTCAGTTGGATTCTATTATTTCAACTGTTACGGGTGGGAAAGGAACTTTTTTACCACAGGATAAAAAATCTAAGGGTAAAAACAGAGCTAATAATCGTTTTCGTTCCTTTCGTTTCAACAAAGAACAAAAACCTGATCCTTCATCCTCAGGAGCAGTTTCAGTTTGGAAACCATCTCCAATCTGGAATAAATCCAAGCCAGCCAGAAAGGCAAAGCCTGCTTCTAAGTCCACATGAAGGTGCGGCCCTCATTCCAGCTCAGCTGGTAGGGGGCAGGTTACGTTTTTTCAAAGAAATTTGGATCAATTCTGTTCACAATCTTTGGATTCAGAACATTGTTTCAGAAGGGTACAGAATTGGTTTCAAGATGAGACCTCCTGGAAAGAGATTTTTTCTTTCCCGTGTCCCAGTAAATCCAGTAAAAGCTCAAGCATTTCTGAATTATGTTTCAGATCTAGAGTTGACTGGAGTAATTATGCCAGTTCCAGTTCAGGAACAGGGGATGGGGTTTTATTCAAATCTCTTCATTGTACCAAAGAAGGAGAATTCCTTCAGACCAGTTCTGGATCTAAAAATATTGAATCGTTATGTAAGGATACCAACGTTCAAGATGGTAACTGTAAGGACTGTTTTGCCTTTTGTTCAGCAAGGGAATTATATGTCCACAATGGATTTACAGGATGCATATCTGCATATTCCGATTCATCCGGATCATTATCGGTTCCTGAGATTCTCTTTTCTGGACAAGCATTACCAGTTTGTGGCTCTGCCGTTTGGCCTTGCTACAGCTCCAAGAATTTTTACAAAGGTTCTCGGTGCCCTTCTGTCTGTAATCAGAGAACAGGGTATTGTGGTATTTCCTTATTTGGACGATATCTTGGTACTTGCTCAGTCTTTACATTTAGCAGAATTTCATACGAATCGACTTGTGTTGTTTCTTCAAGATCATGGTTGGAGGATCAATTTACCAAAAAGTTCATTGATTCCTCAGACAAGGGTAACCTTTCTGGGTTTCCAAATAGATTCAGTGTCCATGACTATGTCTTTAACAGACAAGAGGCGTCTAAAACTGATGGCAGCTTGTCGAAACCTTCAGTCACAATCATTCCCTTCGGTAGCCTTATGCATGGAAATTCTAGGTCTTATGACTGCTGCATCGGACGCGATCCCCTTTGCTCGTTTTCACATGCGACCTCTTCAGCTTTGTATGCTGAATCAATGGTGCAAGGATTACACAAAGATATCTCAATTAATATCTTTAAAACCGATTGTTCGACACTCTCTAACGTGGTGGACAGATCACCATCGTTTAATTCAGGGGGCTTCTTTTGTGCTTCCGACCTGGACTGTAATTTCAACAGATGCAAGTCTCACAGGTTGGGGAGCTGTGTGGGGATCTCTGACGGCACAAGGAGTTTGGGAATCTCAGGAGGTGAGATTACCGATCAATATTTTGGAACTCCGTGCAATTTTCAGAGCTCTTCAGTTTTGGCCTCTTCTGAAGAGAGAATCGTTCATTTGTTTTCAGACAGACAATGTCACAACTGTGGCATACATCAATCATCAAGGAGGAACTCACAGTCCTCTGGCTATGAAAGAAGTATCTCGAATTTTGGTTTGGGCGGAATCCAGCTCCTGTCTAATCTCTGCGGTTCATATCCCAGGTGTAGACAATTGGGAAGCGGATTATCTCAGTCGCCAAACGTTGCATCCGGGCGAATGGTCTCTTCACCCAGAGGTATTTCTTCAGATCGTTCAAATGTGGGAACTTCCAGAAATAGATTTGATGGCGTCCCATCTAAACAAGAAACTTCCCAGGTATCTGTCCAGATCCCGGGATCCTCAGGCGGAGGCAGTGGATGCATTATCACTTCCTTGGAAGTATCATCCTGCCTATATCTTTCCGCCCCTAGTTCTTCTTCCAAGAGTAATCTCCAAGATTCTGAAGGAATGCTCGTTTGTTCTGCTGGTAGCTCCGGCATGGCCTCACAGGTTTTGGTATGCGGATCTTGTCCGGATGGCCTCTTGCCAACCGTGGACTCTTCCGTTAAGACCAGACCTTCTGTCACAAGGTCATTTTTTCCATCAGGATCTGAAATCTTTAAATTTAAAGGTATGGAGATTGAACGCTTGATTCTTCGTCAAAGAGGTTTCTCTGACGCTGTGATTAATACTATGTTACAGGCTCGTAAATCTGTATCTAGAGAGATATATTATAGAGTCTGGAAGACTTATATTTCTTGGTGTATTTCTCATCATTTTTCTTGGCATTCTTTCAGAATTCCGAGAATTTTACAGTTTCTTCAGGATGGTTTAGATAAAGGTTTGTCCGCAAGTTCCTTGAAAGGACAAATCTCTGCTCTTTCTGTTCTTTTTCACAGAAAGATTGCTATTCTTCCTGATATTCATTGTTTTGTACAAGCTTTGGTTCGTATAAAACCTGCCATTAAGTCAATTTCTCCTCCTTGGAGTTTGAATTTGGTTCTGGGGGCTCTTCAAGCTCCTCCGTTTGAACCTATGCATTCATTGGACATTAAATTACTTTCTTGGAAAGTTTTGTTCCTTTTGGCCATCTCTTCTGCCAGAAGAGTTTCTGAATTATCTGCTCTTTCTTGTGAGTCTCCTTTTCTGATTTTTCATCAGGATAAGGCGGTGTTGCGAACTTCTTTTGAATTTTTACCTAAAGTTGTGAATTCCAACAACATTAGTAGAGAAATTGTGGTTCCTTCATTATGTCCTAATCCTAAGAATTCTAAGGAGAAATCGTTGCATTCTTTGGATGTTGTTAGGGCTTTGAAATATTATGTTGAAGCTACTAAATCTTTCAGAAAGACTTCTAGTCTATTTGTTATCTTTTCCGGTTCTAGAAAAGGCCAGAAAGCTTCTGCCATTTCTTTGGCATCTTGGTTGAAATCTTTAATTCATCTTGCCTATGTTGAGTCGGGTAAAACTCCGCCTCAGAGATTTACAGCTCATTCTACTAGGTCAGTTTCTACTTCCTGGGCGTTTAGGAATGAAGCTTCGGTTGATCAGATTTGCAAAGCAGCAACTTGGTCCTCTTTGCATACTTTTACTAAATTCTACCATTTTGATGTATTTTCTTCTTCTGAAGCAGTTTTTGGTAGAAAAGTACTTCAGGCAGCGGTTTCAGTTTGAATCTTCTGCTTATGTTTTTCGTTAAACTTTATTTTGGGTGTGGATTATTTTCAGCAGGAATTGGCTGTCTTTATTTTATCCCTCCCTCTCTAGTGACTCTTGTGTGGAAAGATCCACATCTTGGGTAATCATTATCCCATACGTCACTAGCTCATGGACTCTTGCTAATTACATGAAAGAAAACATAATTTATGTAAGAACTTACCTGATAAATTCATTTCTTTCATATTAGCAAGAGTCCATGAGGCCCGCCCTTTTTTTGTGGTGGTTATGATTTTGTATAAAGCACAATTATTCCAATTCCTTATTTTATATGCTTTCGCACTTTTTTATCACCCCACTTCTTGGCTATTCGTTAAACTGAATTGTGGGTGTGGTGAGGGGTGTATTTATAGGCATTTTGAGGTTTGGGAAACTTTGCCCCTCCTGGTAGGAATGTATATCCCATACGTCACTAGCTCATGGACTCTTGCTAATATGAAAGAAATGAATTTATCAGGTAAGTTCTTACATAAATTATGTTTTTTTCAAAATTAGCGCTAGTTACATTGGGACACTAATATCTTTCAGGAATCCCTGAATATCCATTGACATGTATATATTTTTTTTTCAAAGACATCCCAAAGTATTGATCTAGGCCCATTTTGGTATATTTCATGCCACTATTTCACCGCCAAATGCGATCAAATAAAAAAAATTGTTCACTTTTTCAAAAAAAATTTCACAAACTTTAGGTTTCTCACTGAAATTATTTACAAACAACTTATGCAATTATAGCATAAATGGTTGTAAATGCTTCTCTGGGATCCCCTTTGTTCAGAAATAGCAGACATATATGGCTTTGGCTTTGCTTTTTGGTAATTAGAAGGCTGCTAAATGCCACTGCGCACAATACGTGTATTATGCACAGCATTGAAGGGGTTAATTAGGGAGCATGTAGGGAGCTTCTAGGGTTAATTTTAGCTTTAGTGTAGTGTAGTAGACAACCCCAAGTATTGATCTAGGCCCATTTTGGTATATTTCATGCCACCATTTCACCGCCAAATGCGATCAAAGTAAAAAAAACATTAATTTTTTCAAAATTTTAGGTTTCTCACTGAAATTATTTACAAACAGCTTGTGCAATTATGGCACAAATGGTTGTAAATGCTTCTCTGGGATGCCCTTTGTTCAGAAATAGCAGACATATATGACTTTGGTGTTGCTTTTTGGTAATTAGAAAGTCGCTAAATTCTGCTGCGCATCACACGTGCATTATGGCTAGCAGTGAAGGGGTTAATTAGGTAGTTTGTAGGGAGCTTGCAGGGTTAATTTTAGGTTTAGTGTAGAGATCAGCCTCCCACCTGACACATCCCACCCCCTGATCCCTCCCAAACAGCTCCCTTCTCTCCCCCACCCCACAATTGTCCCCGCCATCTTAAGTACTGGCAGAAAGTCTGCCAGTACTAAAAAAAAAGTTTTTTGTTTTTTTTTTAAGGAAAAAAAAAAAAAAGCATATTTACATATGCTGTCTTTAGGATCCCCCCTTAACCCCCAACCTCCCTGATCCCCCCCAAAACAGCTCTCTAAGCCTCCCTCTCAGCCTTATTGGGGGCCATCTTGGGTACTGGCAGCTGTCTGTATGTGTATTTTTTGTATTTTTTTATTTTTTTTCTGCAGTGTAGCTCAATCCCCCCACGGACCAACCCCCACCACCTAAATCACACCTAAGGGTTTTTTTTAAGCATTAAATGTCCCACTTTTATTTTGTTTTGGGACACATTTTTTCCGTAGTGTAGCGGTTCCCACCCGCTCCCTCCCCGTGCACGCGCCCGCCCCCTCGTGCGCGTGTCCGTGTGCGCCCCCGGACTTACCCGCCCACGAACCCGCCCCCCTCCACATGACCAGGGCCATCGATGGCCGCCACCCACCTCCCACACCGGCTCCCACCCACCAACGATACCGGCCATCGATGTCCGGTGCAGAGAGGGCCACAAAGTGGCTCTCTCTGCATCGGATGGCCGTAAAAGGTTATTGCAGGATGCCTCCATATCGAGGCATCACTGCAATAACCGGAAAGCAGCTGGAAGCGAGCAGGATCGCTTCCAGCTGCTTTCCACACTGAGGACGTGCAGGGTACGTCCTCAGGCGTTAACTGCCTTTTTTCTGAGGACGTACCCTGCACGTCCTCGGTCGTTAAGGGGTTAAACAACTTTCCAATTTACTTTTATCAACAATTTTGCTTTGTTCTCTTGGTATTCTAGTAGAAAGCAAACCTAGGAAGGCAAATATGATAATTTCTAAGCCCTTGAAGGCCCCCTCTATTTTATTTACTTTTCACAGCAGGGGAGAGCAAGCTCATGTAGGCCATATAGATAGCATTGTGATCACGCCCGTGGCTAGTGGCAGACACTGCACTAATTGGCTAAAATGCAAGTCAATAGATAATAACTAAAAGTCATGTGATTAGGGGTGGTCAGAAGATGCTTAGATACAAGTTAGTCACAGAAATAAAAAGTATATTAATATAACAGTGTTGGTTTTGCAAAACTGGGGAATGGGTAATAAAGGGATTATCCATCTTTTTAAACAACAAAAATTCTGGTGTTGACTGTCCCTTTAAGTATCAAAACTGCCGATATGAAGGCAAAGCAGCAAGTAAAATGGATCATTGGGAACAGATTAAAGGGGAGAATTATTTGGGGTAAATAGTCCCTTTAAATGTAATGATACTGAAAGGACCCAGGGCCTGATATTCAAAAGCTTGGCATGGAGAGAAATCAAACAAAATCTTTGAGATATTTTTTAGACCTCGAATTGTAATGTAGGAGTCTCCCCTTAACTTTAAGAACCCTGCAGAGTGAGATAAGTATCTTTCAAATTAAAATAGTTTTTTCTATCATTTTTTAGGGATCTCTCCATATTGATGAGATATCGTAGCAGAACTTGCATGGGTGAAGAGCTTTTGAATATCAGGGGCGTGATCCGATATAGATCGTAGTTTGCGGCGCAAGCGAGGGAACCCCCGCCGCCAGTAGTTTTAGCTCGCAACTCGAGCTATCCAATATACCCCGCTGTCAGATGCTAAAGTGCCGTAAGTCGGATAAACCAGCGATGTCCAGAAATCTGCGTAAGTACAAATTTCTGGAGTCGCCAGTGACTTATGGCACTTTAGAAACTGCCGGCGCCTACAAAACCTGACTAAAGTATTAAATCTCCCGTACTGTCTAACACGCCTCCTAAACATAGCCCGACACGTATACCCCTCTATCCGCTATCCCCCTCACTCTCCTAATAATAAAAAATGTATTAACCCCTAAACCGCCGCTCCCGGACCCCGCCGCCACCTAATAAAGTTATTAACCCCTAAACCGCTGCTCCCGGACCCCGCCGCCACCTACATTAAACTACCCCCTAATGTGAGCTCCTACCCCGCCGCAAGCTATATTAAAATTATTAACCCCTAATTTAATCCCCCTACCCCGCCGCCAGCTATATTAAAATTATTAACCCCTAATTTAATCCCCCTACCCCGCCGCCAGCTATATTAAAATTATTAACCCCTAATCTAATCCCCCTATACCGCCGCCAGCTATATTAAATTAATTAACCCCTAATCTAATCACCCTACACCGCCGCCAGCTATATTAAATGTATTAACCCCTAATCTAATCCCCCTACACCGCCGCCAGCTATATTAAATACATTAACCCCTAATCTAATCCCCCTAAATATAGGGTTTATATTTATTTTACAGGTAACTTGGTATTTATTTTAACTAGGTACAATAGCTATTAAATAATTAATAACTATTTAATAGCTACCTAGTTAAAATAATTACCAATTTACCTTTAAAATAAATCCTAACCTAAGTTACAAATACACCTACACTATCAATAAATTAAATAAACTACAAATATCTAAACTAAAATACAATTAAATAAACTAAACTAAATTACAAAAAAAAACAAACACTAAATTACAAAAAATAAAAAAAGATTACAAGAATTTTAAGCTAATTACACCTATTCTAAGCCCGCTAATAAAATAACAAAGCCCCCCAAAATAAAAAAAATTCCCTACCTTAATCTAAATTAAAAAAGTTAACAGCTCTATTACCTTACCAGCCCTTAAAAGGACTTTTTGCGGGGCATGCCCCAAAGAAATCAGCTCTTTTCCTGTAAAAAAACCCACAATACCACCCCCCAACATTACAACCCACTACCCACATACCCCTACTCTAACCCAAACCCCCCTTAAATAAACCTAACACTACCCCCCTGAAGATCTCCCTACCTTGTCTTCACCCAGCCGGGCCAAACTCTTCATCCGATCCGGGCGATGACTTCAATCAAGCGGCAGAGAAGAAGTCTTCCATCCGGGCGATGTCTTCAATCAAGCAGCAAAGAAGAAGTCTTCCATCCGGGCTATGTCTTCAATCAAGCGGCATCTTCAATCTTCTTTCTTCGCTCCTCCGACGCGGAACATCCATCCGGCACGACGACTTCCCGACGAATGAGGTTCCTTTAAATGGCGTTATCCAAGATGGCGTCCGTCGAATTCCGATTGGCTGATAGGATTCTATCAGCCAATCGGAATTAAGGTAGGAAAAATCTGATTGGCTGATTGAATCAGCCAATCAGATTCAAGTTCAATCCGATTGGCTGAACCAATCAGCCAATCGGATTGAACTTGAATCTGATTGGCTGATTCAATCAGCCAATCAGATTTTTCCTACCTTAATTCCGATTGGCTGATAGAATCCTATCAGCCAATCGGAATTCGACTGACGCCATCTTGGATGACGTCATTTAAAGGAACCTCATTCGTCGGGAAGTCATCGTGCCGGATGGATGTTCCACGTCGGAGGAGCGAAGAAAGAAGATTGAAGATGCCACTTGATTGAAGATATAGCCCGGATGGAAGACTTCTGCTCTGCCGCTTGATTGAAGACATCGCCCGGATGGAAGACTTCTTCTTTGCCGCTTGATTGAAGACATCGCCCGGATGGAAGACTTCTTCTCTGCCGCTTGATTGAAGACATTGCCCGGATTGGATGAAGAGTTCAGCCCGGCTGGGTGAAGACAAGGTAGGGAGATCTTCAGGGGGGTAGTGTTAGGTTTATTTAAGGGGGGTTTGGGTTAGAGTAGGGGTATGTGGGTGGTGGGTTGTAATGTTGGGGGGTGGTATTGTGTGTTTTTTTACAGGCAAAAGAGCTGATTTCTTTGGGGCATACCCCGCAAAAAGCCCTTTTATGGGCTGGTAAGGTAATAGAGCTGTTAACTTTTTTAATTTAGATTAGGGTAGGGATTTTTTTTTATTTTGGGGGGCTTTGTTATTTTATTAGGGGGCTTAGAATAGGTGTAATTAGCTTAAAATTCTTGTAATTTTTTTTATTTTTTGTAATTAAGTGTGTTTTTTTTTGTAATTTAGTCTAGTTTATTTAATTGTATTTTAGTTTAGATATATGTAGTTTATTTAATTTATTGATAGTGTAGGTGTATTTGTAACTTAGGTTAGGATTTATTTTAAAGGTAAATTGGTAATTATTTTAACTAGGTAGCTATTAAATAGTTATTAATTATTTAATAGCTATTGTACCTAGTTAAAATAAATACCAAGTTACCTGTAAAATAAATATAAACCCTAAAATAGCTACAATGTCATTATTAATTACATTGTAGCTACCTTAGGGTTTATTTTATAGGTAAGTATTTAGATTTAAATAGGAATATTTTAATTAATAATATTAATATTAATTAGATCTATTTTAATAAGAATTTAGGTAGGGATGTTAGAGTTAGATAGGGTTATTATACTTAATATATATATATAATATAATAACAATATTAACTATATTAACCCTAATATAATTAGGGTTAATATAGTTAATATATATAATATAATAACTATATTAACCCTAATATAATTAGGGTTAATATAGTTAATATACCTGGCGGCGGTGTAGGGGGATTAGATTAGGGGTTATTCTATTTAATATAGGTGGCGGCAGTGTAGGGGGATTAGATTAGGGGGTAATACATTTATTATAGGTGGCGGCGGTGTAGGGGGATTAGATTAGGGGGTAATACATTTATTATAGGTGGCGGCGGTGTAGGGGGATTTAGATTAGATGCAAAAGAGCTGATTACTTTGTGACAATGCCCCACAAAAAGCCCTTTTAAGGGCTGGTAAAAGAGCTGATTATTTTGGGGAAATGCCCCGCAAAAGGCCCTTTTAAGGGCTGTTAATAGAGCTCTTACTTTGGGGCAATGTCACGCAAAAGGCCCTTTTAAGGGCTGGTAATAGAGGTGATTACTTTAGGGGGATTAGATTAGGGGTTAATGTATTTAATATAGCTGGCGGCGGTGTAGGGGGATTAGATTAGGGGTTAATACATTTAATATAGCTGGTGGCTGTGTAGGGGGATTAGATTAGGGGTTAATTAATTTAATATAGCTGGCGGCGGTGTAGGGGGATTAGATTAGGGGTTAATAATTTTAATATTGCTGGCGGCGGGGTAGGGGGATTAGATTAGGGGTTAATAATATTAATATAGCTGGCGGCGGGGTAGGAGCTCACATTAGGGGGTAGTTTAATGTAGCTGGCGGCGGTGTAAGGGGCTCACATTAGGGGGTAGTTTAATGTAGCTGGCGGCGGTGTAAGGGGTTCACATTAGGGGGTAGTTTAATGTAGCTGGCGGCGGGGTAGGAGCTCACATTAGGGGGTATGTAATGTAGCTGGCGACGGTGTAGGGGGATTACATTAGGGGGTTATACTTTTAATGTTGGTGGCGGCGGGGTCCGGGAGCTGCGGTTTAGGGGTTAAATACTTTATTAGGGATTGCGGCGGGGGATCGCGGTTGACAGGTAGATAGACATTGCGCATGCGTTAGGTGTTAGGTTTTATTTTGCAGGTAGTTTAGGGAGTTACTGGGCTCCAATACACAGCGTAAGGCTTACTACGGCTGCAATTTGTGGCGAGGTGAAAATGGAGTAAGATTTCTCCATTTTCGCCACGTAAGTCCTTACGCTGTATATTGGATACCAAACTGAGTGGGTTTGGTATACCTGTCTATGGCCCAAAAAACTACGGCCGAAGGCAGAAATATACAAGCGTAACTTCTAGGTTACGCCGTATATGTGATACCAAACCCGCGCAAAATTCGGCGTCGCCGGCTTTTGCGGGCGACGCTGCATATCGGATCGGGCCCCAGGCCTCCAATCTGAAGTGTAAAGAAAATAAAATACAAAAAGTGAAAGTGTAAAAAAAATTCTCATGTCCTACATTGCTATATTGCACTGGGCTTGTCTCTCCTTTACAGAGATACAAAGAACACCCCTTAGAGAAGTATAGATTTGCCTGTCTAGAGAGATCTCACACTGATGGAGGATCATTTTAGATCATCTCAGTGGAGAGCTTTATGGGAGGCATCTCTCTGAGACTTCCATGTTTCACTCCTTTTATTTTAGAATTCAGTGAGTTCAGCCCCTATGAAGTCTGCACTATAATTTCTCTCCAAGCAAGAGAATATTTTATCATTAGGTTCATAGCCTCCCCATTTTCAGGGGCTCAAAAGTAATTGGACAAACTAATATACTCATAAATAGAATGACCATTCTTAAAGGGACACTGAACCCAAATTTTTTCTTTCATGATTCAGATAGAGCATGACATTTTAAGCAACTTTCTAATTTACTACTATTATTAATTTTTTCTTTGTTCTCTTCATATCTTTATTTTAAAAGCAGGAATGTAAATCTTAGCAGCCAGACCATTTTAGGTTCAGCACCATGGATAGCGCTTGCTTATTGGAGGCTTACATTTACCCACCAATAAGCAAGCATAACCCAGGTTCTCAACCAAAAATGGGCCGGCTCCTATGCATCACATTCTTGCTTTTTAAATAAAGACAGCAAGAGAACAAAGAAAAAATGATAATAGGAGTAAATTAGAAAGTTTCTTAAAATTGCATGCTCTATCTGAATCATGAAAGAAAAAATTTGGGTTTAGTGTCCCTTTAATATTTGGTTGAAAGCCCTTTATAGAGAATGATTGCCTGAAGTCTGGAACCCATCATCATCACCAAGTTCTAAGTTGCCTCCCTAGTGATGCCAGACCTTTACTACAGCTGTTATAAGTTACTGCTTGTTTGTTGGTCTTTTCACCAGTTTTGTCTTCAGCAAGTGAAATGTATGCTCAATTGGATTATTATTTATAAAATATTTTACCAGGAAAGATACATTGAGATTTCTCTCGTTTTCAAGTATGTCTTGGGTACACAAAACATTGCATTGATACAATGGGTACAATAAAATACAAAAACAATAATAATACACAATATATGCAAAAATTTAACATAGAACAGGTAGGAAATATATAATCAACCATGACAGGTGCATTCTGTTTTGAGATATGTAGAGAGGGATCTCTTAAAGGATATTAGGCATGGGGAAGGTTTGAAAGTGTGCGGGAGGTTGTTCCATAACTGTGGCGCTCGGTAGGAAAAGGAGGATCAAGCTGCTTTCTTTTTGTATTGAGGCAAGCTAAATAATGTGCTGGTACTGGATCGGAGGTTATAGGAGGTGGGAATAACCAGTGAGAGCATACTGCTCAGGTAGGGCTTGGATGTCGTTGCAAACTTTTAGGAGGGCAGTTGTAGTGGAGTAATTTGTACGAAAACCTGATTGATCAGGGGTCAGATAGTTAGATTGTTGGTAATATTCACATAATTGCGTATGGACGCATTTTTCTAAGATTTTTGACAATACTGGTAGCAATGATATTCGGCAATAGTTAGAAACCAAGGTTAACTCCCCACTTTTATGGATATGTATGCATTCTTCCAAAGTTTGGGTATGTATCCAGACACCAAGGATTCGAATTAGGGTTGTGACAGATCAGGTGACTGGCCATTCAAGGATATTCTATTTATTTGCTTTGAAAAACTCTTTGGTTGCTTTCCCAGTGTGTTTTGGGTCATTGTCCATCTGTACTGTGAAGTGCTGTCCTATAAGTTTTTCAGCGTTTGGCTGAATCTGATCAGCGAGTATTGGGGCACTTTAATAAAGATAGGTGTATGGCCCTTTAAGAAAACAGTCATCTGCTCAGTGCAGTTAGCAGTTCAGTAGAGGAGGCTCTGGTTAGGCAGGGGAACATAATTGTATTAGTATTGTGTGTGTAAAATGCTTGGTGCACATTTATTTCACTGGGGGAACTTATATGTTGTGTCAAACTATTCCATGCAGCAGTGGCTTTTCTCCTGGCAGTAGCCCCGCCCCCTCAGGGCTTTCTCCTCAGTTCAGAGCTTCTCCAACCATTAACTTTCCTTCAGCAGTTTTGGGCCAGATTCACAGTACATTCTCAGTGCCTTCTAGACCCAGGAAAGGGGTACCCATACAGGATCTGCCAAAGTGTACTTAGGTGCAGATCAGTGTACATAGGGGCTCTAGTTTTACCTACACTGAGGAATAAATCAAGGTGTCTGAGGTAGTTTAACCATAGTGTACAGGGCTCTTTACCTGTTATTTCTGTACTATACCTTATATATAGTGTCATTGCATACTTTTATTATATGTTAAAATGGAACAGAATGACTCCAATTATATCTCTATAGAGGAGTCTGTTTCTGATTTTCATCTTCCTACATATATATGTTTATTTTACAAATTAGTTCCAGTATGCCAGGCTAACCAAACCTGTCAAAATTATATACCTCAGATTTTGCATACAAATCAGCCGCCCTGTAGTGTACAGGGCTCTTTACCTGTTATTTCTGTACTATACCTTATATATAGTGTCATTGCATACTTTTATTATATGTTAAAATGGAACAGAATGACTCCAATTATATCTCTATAGAGGAGTCTGTTTCTGATTTTCATCTTCCTACATATATATGTTTATTTTACAAATTAGTTCCAGTATGCCAGGCTAACCAAACCTGTCAAAATCATATACCTCAGATTTTGCATACAAATCAGCCGCCCTGTACTTTTTGCTCAAGGGGAAACTACTGCTTTTACTCCTGAACCTAAAAATAACATGTACAAAATAGTGACAGTTTGTTTGGCGGCTGTCCCCAAACTAAGTAAGTGTACATCTGGGGATTTAACTCAGTCTCCTGAAGGAAATGTGCAAAATAATTCTTGTGCTGATAACCTAAGGGTTCAGATTTGATAACATCCTCTATGCAGTTTTTTTTTTCTTTTTTTGCAAGGACCTTTAGACAGCTGTACATCACAGCACATTCTTATGTGATCTACAGTGTACCCAATTTGCTATATTGTGTGCAGTTATATATTGTACTGAACATAATGACATATGGTTCCATTATCATATACTATAACTATGTGCTAATACTTATTAATACTTATTTATAAGTCAATAAAGCATTGTACTCCCATCATTGCTAGGGAATGTAAACTGTGCATACTCAGAGCTGTGGTTAACTGTTTCGAGAAACAAAAAAGTCTCACAAAACACATCAACAATACATTACAAAGTACAGTTACACTCCTAAAAACATCTATTAATTTTTTTTTTTAAATTGCACACAAAAGTGCTCAAAGATATGAGGTCTCAGGTGTTAGAAAAAAAGGCAGCCAAAAGGCTTTAACATAGAGATCTCTTCATTTTGGGTTAGCGCCCTTGAGAACATGAGTTCGGGTTAGGGCGCGATAACTTTTTACTTTCAACTTGAAAAATGTACTTTTAGCGCAATTATCGCTCTAGTGAAAGCGCTACATAACGCTTGACTCAGAATCTGGCCCTTTATGTCCTATGCTATTAGTGTACAGAATTATATCATATACACCCCTCTAGGTATATACCTTTCATGCATTGTTCTGTCCATTTTTTATTCCGAATGCTTGTCATGCAGGATTTATCTGTATTTAGTATAGTTGAGATCTATAGAAGGTAAAATCTATTGGTGTCTCTTTTATACCTGTTATGTGTCATTTATATCTATGCACAAAGTTTCTATCATGCAGATACTAAACATTGATCATGAATATTTTCACTATCAGTAGAAATCCTTTAGAGATAAGATCTATTGGTATATATTTTATACCATTATATGAGTGATTTATATGAATGCACATTCGTTTATCATGCAGACACTGAACATTAATCATGACTTTTTTCATAAACAATGTACATTGTGTGTTTACTTTCTAAGTATACGCAATCACTGCTTATTCTGGACATGGATTTACAAGTATCTACCATGTACCTGTTGGTCTATATGTGCTGTTTCTATAGTCAGTGACAGACGAAATATGTGCATATGCTTAAGTATGTACACATATACTAAATCTGATGCTCATGTCATGTAAAAATGTAATAGACTTTATATAAACTTATGTATAAGTTTATACATTTTAGGATCATCAAGAAAAATAGTTTGGATATCCGGACTCATTCTCTTTGTCCTTCAAGATATTGAGAGTTTTGTTCTCTTTGAAGCAGAGTCCTCCTTTTTGACCAGGATCCTTCAGAGGCGGCAACCTTTATAAAAGGATATGGAGGATAGGGGAATAATAAATCCAAGTACCTGTGTAACCAGAGGTTAAAGAGTTTTTTTAAATTGTATTTATTGAGGAGTTGTACTGAACATATATCAACCTGACATAAAGGAAATATACTTTCAGCATAAGTGAAGACATTGTTCAATAATCATATTTATACATTATAAATGGCTCTCCTCATTTTTGTCCCAAATAGCAGTTGTTTGGGCCACTCTTGGGTCCATACATTTAATATGTGAAAGTGATTTGGGAATAAGAAAACAAAAAAGAAACTAAACTGTTTCATCAGGATATTAGAAAATATACAAAATAAAGATCAAAACTGAACCTTCTAAAGCCATTATTAAACAGAAGTATATAGTGCTCTGCACATGTACATTACATTTAAGTAGTTAGGACATGCTTATATTGAGAGTCAGGGTATTGTAATATTAGGATAAAGGAAAATACTGTGCTGGGTTCTGAATTAAGGGGATGTGTAACCTAGTAAGATTATGTTGAGCTTCCCTGTTGGACATATTTGACAGAACAAATAGGTTCCTTTAGTATAAACAGCAATGCCAATTAACTTGTGACAAAATCATAATCATGTGCTTCATGGGAGTTATATCTGTGTTGACATCTTCTAGCCAAGTAAAGACACATGGTGTAATGTTATTTTTAGGCTATCACTATATTGTCTCTCCCTCAGCTCCAGCCACTAGCCGCAGATAAAGGGTCAAAATTAAAATATTGTGCATTAGTAGTAGCAATGTGTTAAGAATAGGAGATATCAGCCATATAGTAAGTGCAGAATACAACAACATGCATATCAAAATAATTATGAAAAACTAATCTGCAAAGAATATTACAAAATTGTAAAAACGAAACTGAGAAGAACAGTGTAAACATTGCTGATTGTGAAAAGTCTCAACATTATTATTGTTGTCCCCAAAGTTCAGGTGGTATTAAAGACAGGGTAGAATTATGTTGTCAGCCCTAGGGTATTGTTTGCCGGTAAAGTTATATCTTGTGAAAGTCTTTTTGTTGGAGATATGCATAGGTAATGCTATCGAGTTGACATCATTTAGTGCCCCTTTAGGGATGTTTAAGCTCCGTGCTTCGTTGTGCGCTCTGCTGAGGGCCCCAGACTGGAAGCTGAAGTTGCTGTTTTTACCCGGACTGTTGGTAGGAGACAGAAGGCTTTTCCGTCTCTCATTCATGACAGACCGGGAGCCCCCTGAATCCCGCCCCACCATGGACGAAAGGGAACGTCTTCCCATCTGCAGAGATATACTCTGCATTCCGATGGTTGTTTGGTTCCGTGGTGATATGTATTTGAATCGCTCTTTCACCGGGGCTATCAAAGGAGTGTTGCGTGGGAGCACTAAGATCATCTTGCTGTGCTGTGACTTGTAAGATAACAAATACAGTGAGTGGACCCTGCACTAATATCAGCAAGCCTCTAGCTCCCCTCAGGAGGTCCCCTAGGGAACCTAGTGATAAATAGTATATAAAGTGAAGAGGCGAGCGCCACAAAAGGCTGAGGTGACACAGTGCTAATTAGCTAAAAGATGATCTAAATGACTGAACAATATAATATATAATTTAATACATATCAAGCAAATGTACAGTGTAAGTCATGGATCCATGTAACAAAAAATATAAAATTGGATATTAAAACAGATTTAAAAACACAAATAGAACAGTATGTCTTGGTATAATCAGAAAGTCGCAGTCCTGTTGTGAAAACAACAATAAAAGTTCAGATGAAAGTCCAAATCAACAGTCCAAAAGAGTCATATCCTAAGTATCTGTGGTTGTTTGATGCAAAAGGTGAGTTGCAATAAATAAGTAAAAAATAGGTAAAAAAAAAAATGTTGAAAAGAGCTGTGAAAAAATACATTTGAAAAAAACTTCAATAAAAATTCAGGTGAGGAACATCAATAAAAAACATCCAAGAAATGAGGTGTAATAAAAAAATGTGATAAAAAACAGTGTGAAAAAACAATGTGATGAAAATACTTCTACGAAAAATATGTATGTATGGGTATAGTGGTAGATTCCTTAATCCATTAAGGTCCGTGGGTGTCTCCAAAATGTGTTAAAAAATTTCCAAAAAAACCTGTGGAAAAAAATAACAATACTGCAAAATCGGTATACAAATAGTATCAGATAGAGGTAATTAACTTACTTTGGTTAAGTCAACGCGTTTTGGCCTCTGAATAGGCCTTTATCAAGACTAAATAACCAAGGTAAGTGTGTGATATATAAATGGTATTCTATTCAATCAATGAGTGTCAATTTTGGCACTGTTATTTTATATACCATATAGCATATCATTAAAAACACAACATAAAACACACTATAAAATTATCATAAAAAATATCATAAAAATATATCATAAAAATCTATAGTAAGAACAAATCAGAGCTTGATCATAAAATCCAAAGAGGGCAGTAAATAAGGATTAGAGAGCTAAAGTTCCCACTAAACATACTATTGTGATGGACGCCATAATAGTGATTATAGAATACAACTATTCTAACCAATGGACAGCATTATTTCATCTTTGCTTCTCAAATCTTAACATTTGTTTAAAACGAAACCGTAAATGTTCAATCCGGAAGATACGTCACTTATTTACCCGAAACCGGAAGTCACATTCCGGTAGTGACGTCACTGATTGCAAATATCCGTAACTATTATTCTCACAGTTATCCAAACATACTTTTTTACCTATAGATTCAATATAATTGTACTCTTACACTTAAAATAACTAACGGCTAGATTTGGAGTTTTGTCGGTAACGACCCGAAAAACTAACGCCGGCTTTTTTCTGGCCGCACCATAAAAATAACTCTGGTATTGAGAGTCCACATAAAGGCTGCGTTAGGCTCCAAAAAAGAAGCGTAGAGCATTTTTAACGCAGCTTCAACTCTCGATACCAGAGTTGCTTACGGACGCGGCCAGCCTCAAAAACGTGCTCGTGCACGATTCCCCCATAGGAAACAATGGGGCTGTTTGAGCTGAAAAAAAAACCTAACACCTGCAAAAAAGCCGCGTTCAGCTCCTAACGCAGCCCCATTGTTTGCTATGCGGTAACCCTTCCTACTTCTGCACTTAACACTCTAACATGTACCCCGAGTCTAAACACCCCTAACCTTACACTTATTAACCCCTAATCTGCCGCCCCCGCTATCGCTGACCCCTGCATATTATTATTAACCCCTAATCTTCCGCTCCGTAAACCGCCGCTACTTACATTATCCCTAGGTACCCCTAATCTGGTTCCCTAACATCGCCGACCCCTATATTATATTTATTAACCCCTAATCTGCCCCCCTCAACGTCGCCTCCACCTGCCTACACTTATTAACCCCTAATCTGCCGAGCGGACCTGAGCGCTACTATAATAAAGTTATTAACCCCTAATCCGCCTCACTAACCCTATAATAAATAGTATTAACCCCTAATCTGCCCTCCCTAACATCGCCGACACCTAACTTCAATTATTAACCCCTAATCTGCCGACCGGAGCTCACCGCTATTCTAATAAATGTATTAACCCCTAAAGCTAAGTCTAACCCTAACACTAACACCCCCCTAAATTAAATATAATTTTAATCTAACGAAATTATCTCTTATTAAAAAAATTATTCCTATTTAAATCTAAATACTTACCTGTAAAATAAATCCTAATATAGCTACAATATAAATTATAATTATATTATAGCTATTTTAGGATTAATATTTATTTTACAGGTAACTTTGTATTTATTTTAACCAGGTACAATAGCTATTAAATAGTTAAGAACTATTTAATAGCTAAAATAGTTAAAATAATTACAAATTTACCTGTAAAAGAAATCCTAACCTAAGTTACAATTAAAACTAACACTATACTATCAATAAATTAATTAAATAAACTACCTACAATTTCCTACAATTAACCTAACACTACACTATCAATAAATTAATTAAATACAATTCCTACAAATAAATACAATTAAATAAACTTGCTAAAGTACAAAAAATAAAAAAGAACTAAGTTACAAAAAATAAAAAAATATTTACAAACATCAGAAAAATATTACAACAATTTTAAACTAATTACACCTACTCTAAGCCCCCTAATAAAATAACAAAGCCCCCCCAAAATAACAAAATGCCCTACCCTATTCTAAATAACTAAAGTTCAAAGCTCTTTTACCTTACCAGCCCTGAACAGGGCCCTTTGCGGGGCATGCCCCAAGAAGTTCAGCTCTTTTGCCTTTTAAAGAAAACATACAATACCCAAGCCCCCCAACATTACAACCCATCACCCACATACCCCTAATCTAACCCAAACCCCCTTTAAATAAACCTAACACTAAGCCCCTGAAGATCTTCCTACCTTGTCTTCACCATACCAGGTTCACCGATCCGTCCTGAAGAGCTCCTCCGATGTCCTAATCCAAGCCCAAGCGGGGGGCTGAAGAGGTCCATGATCCGGATGAAGTCTTCATCCAAGCGGGAGCTGAAGAGGTCCATGATCCGGATGAAGTCTTCTATCAACGGCATCTTCAATCTTCTTTCTTCCGGATCCATCTTGCAGACCTCCGACGCGGAACATCCTGCTGGCCCGACGGACTAACGACGAATGACGGTTCCTTTAAGGGACGTCATCCAAGATGGCGTCCCTCGAATTCTGATTGGCTGATAGGATTCTATCAGCCAATCGGAATTAAGGTAGGAAAATTCTGATTGGCTGATGGAATCAGCCAATCAGATTCAAGTTCAATCCGATTGGCTGATTCAATCAGCCAATCAGATTGAGCTTGCAATCTATTGGCTGTTCCGATCAGCCAATAGAATGCGAGCTCAATCTGATTGGCTGATTGGATCAGCCAATCGGATTGAACTTGATTCTGATTGGCTGATTCCATCAGCCAATCAGAATATTCCTACCTTAATTCCGATTGGCTGATAGAATCCTATCAGCCAATCGGAATTCGAGGGACGCCATCTTGGATGACGTCCCTTAAAGGAACCGTCATTCGTCGTTAGTCCGTCGGGCCAGCAGGATGTTCCGCGTCGGAGGTCTGCAAGATGGATCCAGAAGAAAGAAGATTGAAGATGCCGTTGATAGAAGACTTCATCCGGATCATGGACCTCTTCAGCTCCCGCTTGGATGAAGACTTCATCCGGATCATGGACCTCTTCAGCCCCCCGCTTGGGCTTGGATTAGGACATCGGAGGAGCTCTTCAGGACGGATCGGTGAACCTGGTATGGTGAAGACAAGGTAGGAAGATCTTCAGGGGCTTAGTGTTAGGTTTATTTAAGGGGGGTTTGGGTTAGATTAGGGGTATGTGGGTGGTGGGTTGTAATGTTGGGGGGCTTGGGTATTGTATGTTTTTTTTAAAAGGCAAAAGAGCTGAACTTCTTGGGGCATGCCCCGCAAAGGGCCCTGTTCAGGGCTGGTAAGGTAAAAGAGCTTTGAACTTTAGTTATTTAGAATAGGGTAGGGCATTTTGTTATTTTGGGGGGCTTTGTTATTTTATTAGGGGGCTTAGAGTAGGTGTAATTAGTTTAAAATTGTTGTAATATTTTTCTGATGTTTGTAAATATTTTTTTATTTTTTGTAACTTAGTTCTTTTTTATTTTCTCTTGTAAGGTGTATCCAGTCCACGGATCATCCATTACTTGTGGGATATTCTCATTCCCAACAGGAAGTTGCAAGAGGACACCCACAGCAGAGCTGTAATATAGCTCCTCCCCTAACTGTCATGGCCAGTCATTCTCTTGCAACTCTCAACAAGCAAGGACGTTGTAGGAGAGAGTGGTTAAATATAGTTAGTTTATTTTCTTCAATCAAAAGTTTGTTATTTTTAAATAGTACCGGAGTTGTGCTATTTTATCTCAGGCAGTAAATAGAAGAAGAATCTACCTGAGGTTTCTATGATCTTAGCAGGTTGTAACTAAGATCCATTGCTATTCTCACATATGTCTGAGGGGATTACACAGATGAGGTAACTTCAGCGAGAGAATGGCGTGCAGTTTATTCTGCTATCAGGTATGTGCAGTTATAATTTTTTCTAGAGATGGAAAACACTAGAAAATGCTGCTGATACCGGATTAATGTAAGTTAAGCCTGAATACAGTGATTTAATAACGACTGGTATCATGCTTACTCCCAGGGATAATACCCTTATGATATTGCAATATAAAACGTTTGCTGGCATGTTTAATCGTTTTTATATATGCTTTGGTGATAAAACTTTATTGGGGCCTAGTTTTTTCCACATGGCTGGCTTAAATTTTGACTAGAAACAATTTCCACTGTTGTAGTATAAAAGTTACAGTTGGTGCAGTTAAAATGACAAACTGTGACATCCAGCTTCCCTCAAAGGCCCTCTGAATGCTATAGGACATCTCTAAAGGGCCCAAAGGCTTTCCAAAGTCGTTTATTGGGGAAGGTAGGGCCACAGCTTGCTGTGGCAGTTGGTTGTGACTGTTAAAAAACGTTTATTTCGTTTTTTTGATCCGTTTTTTTTAACTAAGGGGTTAATCATCCATTTGCAAGTGGGTGCAATGCTCTGTTAGCCTATTATACACACTGTAAAAATTTCGTTTGATTTACTGCTTTTTTTCACTGTTTTTCAAATTCTGACAAAATTTGTTTCTCTTAAAGGCACAGTACCGTTTTTTATATTTGCTTGTTAACTTGATTTAAAGTGTTTTCCAAGCTTGCTAGTCTCATTGCTATTCTGTATAAACATGTCTGACATAGAAGAAACTCCTTGTTTATTATGTTTAAAAGCCATGGTGGAACCCCTCTTAGAATGTGTACCAAATGTACTGATTTCATTTTATGCAATAAAGATCATTTTCTGTCTTTAAAAAATGTATCACCAGAGGAATCTGACGAGGGGCAAGTTTCGCCGACTAACTTTCCCCACATGTCAGACCCTTTGACTCCCGCTTAAGGGACTCATGCTCAAATGGCGCCAAGTACATCTAGGGCGCCCATAGCGTTTACTTTACAAGACATGGCGGCAGTCATGGATAATACACTGTCAGCGGTATTAGCCAGACTACCTGAACTTAGAGGTAAGCGAGATAGCTCTGGGGTGAGACAAAATGCAGAGCATACTGACGCTTTAAGAACCATGTCTGATACTGCCTCACAATATGCAGAAGCTGAGGAAAGAGAGCTTCAGTCAGTGGGTGATGTTAATGACTCAGGAAAGATACCTGATTCTAATATTTCTACATTTAAATTTAAGCTTGAACACCTCCGCGTGTTGCTTAGGGAGGTTTTAGCTGCTCTGAATGACTGTGATACCATTGCAGTGCCAGAGAAATTGTGTAGACTGGATAAATACTTTGCAGTGCCGGTGTGTACTGATGTTTTTCCAAATACCTAAAAGGTTTACAGAAATTATTAATAAGGAATGGGATAGACCAGGTGTGCCGTTCTCTTCCCCTCCTATTTTTAGAAAAATGTTTCCAATAGACGCCACCACATGGGACTTATGGCAGACAGTCCCTAAGGTGGAGGGAGCAGTTTCTACTCTAGTAAAGCGTACTACTATCCCTGTCGAGGACAGTTGTGTTTTTTTTTTTAGATCCAATGGATAAAAAATTAGAGGTTACCTTAAGAAAATATTTATTCAACAAGGTTTTATCCTACAGCCCCTTGCATGCATTGCCCCTGTCACTGCTGCTGCGGCATACTGGTTTGAGTCTCTGGAAGAGGCTTTACAGGTAGCGACTCCATTGGATGACATACTTGGCAAACTTAGAGCACTTAAGCTAGCCAATTCTTTTATTCTGATGCCATTGTTCATTTGACTAAACTAACGGCTAAGAATTCTGGTTTTGCTATACAGGCGCTCAGAGCGCTATGGCTTAGATCATGGTCAGCTGACATGACTTCAAAATCTAAGCTACTTAACATTCTCTTCAAGGGGCAGACCCTATTCGGGCCTGGTTGAAGGAGATTATTGCTGATATCACTGGAGGAAAAGGTCATGCCCTTCCTCAGGACAGGTCCAAATCTAGGGCCAAGCAGTCTAATTTTCGTGCCTTTCAAAACTTCAAGGCAGGTGCGGCATCAACTTCCTTGAGGGAAGGGAACTTTTGCTCAATCCAAGACGGTCTGGAGACCAAACCTGACATGGAAAAAAAGGTAAACAGGTAAAAAAGCCTGCTGCTGCCTCTAAGACAGCATGAAGGAACGGCCCCCTATCCGAGAACGGATCTAGTAGGGGGCAGACTTTCACTCTTTGCCCAGGCGTGGGCAAGAGATGTTCAGGATCCCTGGGCGTTGGAAATTATATCCCAGGGATATCTTCTGGACTTCAAAGCTTCCCCCCCAAAAGGGAGATTTCACCTTTCACAATTATCTGCACACCAGATTAAGAGAGAGGCATTCTTACACTGTGTATGAGTCCTCCTAGTTATGGGAGTGATCCATCCAGTTCCAAAGGAGGAACAGGGACAAGGTTTTTACTCAAATCTGTTTGTGGTTCCCTAAAAAGAGGGAACCTTCAGACCAATTTTGGATCTAAAGATCTTAAACAAATTCCTCAAAGTTCCGTCGTTCAAGATGGAAACTATTCGTACCATCCTACCACTGATCCAGGAGGGTCAATATATGACTACAGTGGATCTAAAGGATGCTTATCTTCACATTCCGATACACAAAGATCATCATCGGTTTCTCAGGTTTGCCTTTTAAGACAGGCATGACCAGTTGTAGCTCTTCCCTTGGGATTAGCTACAGCCCCAAGATTCTTTACAAAGGTTCTAGGGTCACTTATGGCGGTCCTAAGGCCGCGGGGCATAGCAGTAGCCCCTTATTTAGACGACATCCTGATACAGGCGTCAAACTTCCAAATTGCCAAGTCTCATACGGACGTAGTACTGGCATTTCTGTGGTCGCATGGGTGGAAAGTGAATGAGGAAAAGAGTTCTCTATCCCCACTCACAAGAGTTTCCTTTCTAGGGACTCTGATAGATTCTGTAGAAATGAAAATTCACCTGATGGGGGCCAGGTTATCAAAGCTTCTAAATTCCTGCCAGGTTCTTCATTCCATTCCGTGCCCTTCGGTTGTTCAGTGTATGGAAGTAATCGGCTTAATGGTAGCGGCAATGGACATAGTGCCGTTTGCACGCTTACATCTCAGACCGCTGCAACTATACATGCTCAGTCAGTGGAGCGGGGATTACACAGATTTGTCCCCTCAACTGAATCTGGACCAAGAGACCAGGGATTCTCTTCTCTGGTGGCTATCTCGGGTCCATCTGTCCAAAGGTATGACCTTTCGCAGGCCAGATTGGACAATTGTTACGACAGATGCCAGCCTTCTAGGTTGGGGTGCAGTCTGGAACTCCCTGAAGGCTCAGGGATCGTGGACTCAGGAGGAGTCTCTCCTTCCATTAAATATTCTGGAACTAAGAGCGATATTCAAGTCTCTTCAGGCTTGGCCTCAGTTAGCAACTCTGAGGTACATCAGATTTCAGTCGGACAACATCACGACTGTAGCTTACATCAACCATCATGGGGGAACGAGAAGTTCCCTAGTGTAATACTCCTGACCAATATAAAATTGGTTTTGTTGCTCTTGTGTTTTAAGTCTCAGCAAAATGGTTATATTTACTAAGATCATAAACTGTGAGCTAATTAGTAACAAATACAGTAATGAATGACACTGGAAAAGAAACAACGTGTGTTTATTATAACACAGGTTTCCTATGAGCAGTGATAGAATAGCTGTCTCAAGTTTCGGCTTAATGACTTGGTTAGAGGTATAATGTTCAGCAGGAATAATCACTTCAACAAGTTGTAACAGGTGTTTCAATAGTATCGCAAACAAACTTCACACACTCTCACTGGAATAAAATATTTACAAGTCCCACACATTCATTCACATCCTTTTGGAAGCATATATGAATAACTGGTTGTTCAGTCACAGGTTTGTACGAATAGTGCTTACGAGTTCTTAGAGGATTTATCGGCATATAATCTTACCACTTCAGTCTCTAAGTAAGTGATCACAGTACCTTTGTCTTGGGAGGAATATACCTGATGAGAAAAGATCCGGAGGTTTGTTTGTCCCACAGCGTGTGGAGAAGTGAGAAGCCGGTGAGAGTGTGACTTACTTCCGGTTGCGGTAAGGATGATCCGATACACAGCTGATGCTGGAAACTTACACAGAACTAAATATTGCGGCTGCAAAAAATACTGAATAGCTGAATGTGATAAAGGTTTGATTTGAATAAACCTCTAGGAGTATAACCAAGTAAAGGTTATAACAAGCTGAATAATTCAAAGGTTAAATAAACAGAGACCTGGTCTTTAGAACTATGAATATAAAGCTAAACTCTTAACAGAGCAGGCTTAAACAAAGTACATCAATTAACAGGCAGTTTGAATATGGCAATGTGAGGTTTAAATAGGGTTTGGCTGTTGGTAGGAGGGATCAGTCCTTAAAGGTATATTACATCTCCCCCCCGTTAAGGAATCACCCCCGGTGATTCAGGGTGAGGTTTAGATGGGTAACGGAGATGAAAACGCCTAAGGAGTCTTGGAGCGTTAATCTCCGAGTGATGTTGCCAAGAATTCTCTTCTGGTCCATAACCCTTCCATTGGATCAGATATTCCAATCTCCTTCTCCTAATGCGAGAATCTAGGATTCTTTCTACCTCAAACTCTTCTTGATTGTTTAGGAGTATGGGAGGAGGAACTGTCAAATCTAATCTGTTTCGGTCTGAAGTATACGGTTTTAATAATGAGACATGAAATGTATTATGTATTTTGTAATGTTGTGGTAGCTTTAATCTCACTGCATTAAGATTGATGATTTTGTCAATTGAAAAAGGTCCTATATACTGATTAGCTAATTTTTTACTTGGTATCTGTAACCTTAGATATTTAGTAGAAAGAAGTACCTGATCACCTAACTTATAGTCTGGTGAGGGTCTGTGTCTTTGGTCATAATAATGTTTTTGTCTGTCTTTAGCTTGAACGAGGTGTGCCTTTATTTGTTCTAATCGATCTTGTAAGGTATTGAGATAAGTTGTAGCACCTGGAGAATTGACTGGAGTATTTGAAAGAGTGATTGATGTGGGGTGATAACCATATGTGGCAAAAAATGGGGACATCTTTGTTGAAGAGGAAATAGAGTTATTGTATGAAAATTCTGCCAAAGGGAGGTATGTTACCCAATCATCTTGTAAATGCGTAATATAACACCTGAGGTACTGTTCTAATGTTTGATTTAATCGTTCGGTTAACCCATTGGTTTGTGGGTGGAATGCTGTGGAGTATCGTGTGTCAATCTTGAGTGACTTACAGAGTGATCTCCAGAAAGCGGAGGTGAATTGAGTACCCCTGTCAGTTATAATGGTGGATGGTAAACCATGTAGGCGAACAATAGCTCTAATGAATGCTTTTGCTGTTATAAAGGCACTAGGAAGAGCCTTTAAAGGTGTGAAGTGAGCTAATTTGGTTAATTGATCCACTACAACAAATATTGTATTATAATGTTGTGAATCTGGTAAATCAACAATGAAGTCCATGGATATGGTACTCCATGGTCTATCAGGAATCGGCAGTGACGTCAGGTAACCTATAGGTTTTCTATGCTCAGCCTTGTTTCTGGCACAGACATCACAGCCTATGACGTAGTCAGAAATAGTCTTTTCCATATGAGGCCACCAAAAGTTCCTTTTAGTTAACTCAATGGTCTTTTGGATTCCTGTATGTCCAGATAATACATTGTCATGGGTATTGTTCAATATGAGTTGTCGTTGAGACTCAGGAATGAATAATCTTCCATTATGGTAAAATAATCCTGTAGTTGAATCCTTAACGCACTCTGGTGGTATTGAAGTCTCATCTTTCAGAGCTGATAATATTTCAGTCTCTAAACCAGTGAGTGCTCCCAAAAATTTTTCTTCTGGTATAATTGGTGTTGAGATGTGTTGTGGCAAACTGGAATCAAACTGTCTTGATAAAGCGTCAGCTTTCGCATTTGCACTTCCTGGTCGGTATGTTATTAAAAAATTGAACCGATCCATAAAAAGTGCCCATCTTACTTGACGGGAAGAAAGTGTCTTGTTAGTCCTTAAGTATTCTAGGTTCTTATGATCGGTATAAATCAGAAAGGGTTCTTTAGTTCCTTCTAAAAGGTGTCGCCAATATTCTAGTGAACGTTTTATAGCTAGTAACTCTTTGTCACCAATAGAATAATTACTTTCTGCTGGTAAGAAAGTCTTTGAATAGAAAGCAATGGGATGAATCAGTTTGGTGTCCCTGTTCTGTTGTGATAATACTGCTCCAATTCCAGAATTGGAAGCATCTACTTCCAATATGAATGCTTGATTGTAGTCTGGTAAAGTTAAAACTGGTGCTGAGGTGAAAAGCTCTTTTAGCTTAGTAAAAGCTTCTTGGGACTCTTTTGTCCAACAGAATTTATGATTGCTACTAGTTAGTTGAGATAGTGGTTTTACAACTGAGGAAAACCCTTTGATAAATTTCCTGTAAAAATTTGCAAACCCCAGAAACCTCTGGAGTGAGCGTGTGGTAGTGGGTTTTGGCCATTCTATAATAGCCTGAATCTTTTGTTGATCCATCTCAATCTTGTTGGGTTTTAGAATATAACCCAGGAATTTTATTTCTGATGTATGAAAGATACATTTTTCTAACTTAGCGTATAACTTATTTTGTCTAAGTCTAGTTAAAACCCAACGAACGTGTTTCTCATGTTCAGCCATATTTTTTGAATATATTAAGATATCATCCAAATAGATTATGACGCAAACATCTGTGAGATCGTGGAATATCTCATTTATGAAATGCTGGAAAGTTGCCGGAGCATTGCATAATCCAAAGGGCATAACGTTATATTGGAACAATCCGTATCTGGTGCGGAAAGCAGTCTTCCACTCATCACCCTTCTTGATACGGATTAGATTATAAGCTCCTTTTAAATCCAGTTTTGAAAATACAGTGGCCCCAGTAAGTCTTTCTAGTAACTCAGGGATTAAAGGGAGTGGATATCGGTTCTTTACTGTGATCTTATTTAGAGCTCTGTAGTCGATAATTGGACGTAAAGTTCCATCTTTGTTTTTTACAAAGAATATCCCAGCCGCTGCTGGAGAGGTTGAATGAGTAATGAAACCCTTTCTCAGATTATCATCCAAGTAGGTACGTAAATGTTGGAGCTCATTTTGGTTCATTGGATAAATTTTGCCATGAGGTATTTGTGATCCTGGAATAATGTCAATGGGGCAGTCAAATGCTCTATGTGGAGGCAAATTTTCAGCTTCTTTCAAATCGAATACGTCTGCCAGATCCTGATATACACATGGAATACCCTGCTCCATAGTAGCTATAGAACAGTGAGGATAACAAGTCTTAGTACAATAGATTGAGTTTAGGTTTACTGTGTTTTGTGTCCAATCTATTTCAGGATTATGAATAACTAACCATGTATAACCTAAGATGACTGAGTGCTGTGCTATAGGTATAATATCAAAAGTTACATATTCAGTGTGTGCCTTGGATGTGGTTATTAAAAGTGGTATGGTGTGATGAGTGATTGGTCCATTCTGAATGAATGTACCATCAATTAACTTCACAAAAACTGGGTTTGTTTTGCACACAGTGGGTATTTTATTCTTTTTTACATAATCAGTGTCAATATAATTTCCAGTCGCCCCAGAATCTATTAGTCCTTCAGTCTGTAGGTTGTCTTGATCCCACTGTAAGGAAAGGGGAATAGTTAGATGTTGTGTCTTAGAGGTGTTATATATTTGTTTTATAGATTCTGTCTTACCCTTTCTTTGTTTTGATAGTAATGGACATTCACTAACAGAGTGCTCCTTATGTGCACAATATAAACAGAGATTTGACAATCTTCGTCTTATCTTTTCTTCTGAGGTAAGTGGACCCCTTATAGTTCCTATTTCCATAGGTATAGGGTTAGATAAAGTCTTTTCTTGTGATGTAAGTGAGGGATAAGTGCGTCTAGAAAGTGTCTCATAAACTGATTTTTCTACCTTGCGCTCTCTTAGACGTCTGTCCAGAGTAATGCAGACTTTTATGAGAGCTGATAATGTCTCAGGCATTTCTATTCGTGAGAGCTCATCTTTTAAGCTCTCAGATAATCCCAGCCTGAACTGATTTCTGAGGCTGACCTCATTCCATTTGGAGTCTGAAGCCCACATCTGAAAGTCAGTGATAAACTCTTCTACGGTTCTTTTGCCCTGTTTAAGAGCTCGCAGTTTGGTCTCTGCGTTAATCTGTGTGTTAGTGTCCTCATATAGGATAGACATAGCAGAGAAAAAATCCTGCAATGAATCCATTACAGGATCGTTTGTTTCATACAGCCTATTGGCCCATGTTCTAGGCTCCCCTAGTAAGTAAGATATAGTAGTGCAAACTTTTATTCTCTCACTATGGTAAGTCCTAGGTCTCAAAGTAAATAACAAATTGCATGCATTTTTGAAATCTCTGAAAACTGATCGTTTACCAGAAAAAGGAGTAGGAGGCTGAATTTGAGGTTCAGGAGTAGCCTGCTCCTTAGGGGTTAAACATTCCTTTAGTAAGGCTTTTAAAGCTGTATTCTCTGCTTGCACCTCTGTTAAGCCACGTGCAAGGTAATCCAACTTTTGATGTATGTTAGAGAATTCATTCTGAATCTCTTGTGGTTCCATGGCTTAAAGAGTAAACAAACAGATATTTTGGCCTGTTAATACTGTAATACTCCTGACCAATATAAAATTGGTTTTGTTGCTCTTGTGTTTTAAGTCTCAGCAAAATGGTTATATTTACTAAGATCATAAACTGTGAGCTAATTAGTAACAAATACAGTAATGAATGACACTGGAAAAGAAACAACGTGTGTTTATTATAACACAGGTTTCCTATGAGCAGTGATAGAATAGCTGTCTCAAGTTTCGGCTTAATGACTTGGTAAGATGACTGAGTGCTGTGCTATAGGTATAATATCAAAAGTTACATATTCAGTGTGTGCCTTGGATGTGGTTATTAAAAGTGGTATGGTGTGATGAGTGATTGGTCCATTCTGAATGAATGTACCATCAATTAACTTCACAAAAACTGGGTTTGTTTTGCACACAGTGGGTATTTTATTCTTTTTTACATAATCAGTGTCAATATAATTTCCAGTCGCCCCAGAATCTATTAGTCCTTCAGTCTGTAGGTTGTCTTGATCCCACTGTAAGGAAAGGGGAATAGTTAGATGTTGTGTCTTAGAGGTGTTATATATTTGTTTTATAGATTCTGTCTTACCCTTTCTTTGTTTTGATAGTAATGGACATTCACTAACAGAGTGCTCCTTATGTGCACAATATAAACAGAGATTTGACAATCTTCGTCTTATCTTTTCTTCTGAGGTAAGTGGACCCCTTATAGTTCCTATTTCCATAGGTATAGGGTTAGATAAAGTCTTTTCTTGTGATGTAAGTGAGGGATAAGTGCGTCTAGAAAGTGTCTCATAAACTGATTTTTCTACCTTGCGCTCTCTTAGACGTCTGTCCAGAGTAATGCAGACTTTTATGAGAGCTGATAATGTCTCAGGCATTTCTATTCGTGAGAGCTCATCTTTTAAGCTCTCAGATAATCCCAGCCTGAACTGATTTCTGAGGCTGACCTCATTCCATTTGGAGTCTGAAGCCCACATCTGAAAGTCAGTGATAAACTCTTCTACGGTTCTTTTGCCCTGTTTAAGAGCTCGCAGTTTGGTCTCTGCGTTAATCTGTGTGTTAGTGTCCTCATATAGGATAGACATAGCAGAGAAAAAATCCTGCAATGAATCCATTACAGGATCGTTTGTTTCATACAGCCTATTGGCCCATGTTCTAGGCTCCCCTAGTAAGTAAGATATAGTAGTGCAAACTTTTATTCTCTCACTATGGTAAGTCCTAGGTCTCAAAGTAAATAACAAATTGCATGCATTTTTGAAATCTCTGAAAACTGATCGTTTACCAGAAAAAGGAGTAGGAGGCTGAATTTGAGGTTCAGGAGTAGCCTGCTCCTTAGGGGTTAAACATTCCTTTAGTAAGGCTTTTAAAGCTGTATTCTCTGCTTGCACCTCTGTTAAGCCACGTGCAAGGTAATCCAACTTTTGATGTATGTTAGAGAATTCATTCTGAATCTCTTGTGGTTCCATGGCTTAAAGAGTAAACAAACAGATATTTTGGCCTGTTAATACTGTAATACTCCTGACCAATATAAAATTGGTTTTGTTGCTCTTGTGTTTTAAGTCTCAGCAAAATGGTTATATTTACTAAGATCATAAACTGTGAGCTAATTAGTAACAAATACAGTAATGAATGACACTGGAAAAGAAACAACGTGTGTTTATTATAACACAGGTTTCCTATGAGCAGTGATAGAATAGCTGTCTCAAGTTTCGGCTTAATGACTTGGTTAGAGGTATAATGTTCAGCAGGAATAATCACTTCAACAAGTTGTAACAGGTGTTTCAATAGTATCGCAAACAAACTTCACACACTCTCACTGGAATAAAATATTTACAAGTCCCACACATTCATTCACATCCTTTTGGAAGCATATATGAATAACTGGTTGTTCAGTCACAGGTTTGTACGAATAGTGCTTACGAGTTCTTAGAGGATTTATCGGCATATAATCTTACCACTTCAGTCTCTAAGTAAGTGATCACAGTACCTTTGTCTTGGGAGGAATATACCTGATGAGAAAAGATCCGGAGGTTTGTTTGTCCCACAGCGTGTGGAGAAGTGAGAAGCCGGTGAGAGTGTGACTTACTTCCGGTTGCGGTAAGGATGATCCGATACACAGCTGATGCTGGAAACTTACACAGAACTAAATATTGCGGCTGCAAAAAATACTGAATAGCTGAATGTGATAAAGGTTTGATTTGAATAAACCTCTAGGAGTATAACCAAGTAAAGGTTATAACAAGCTGAATAATTCAAAGGTTAAATAAACAGAGACCTGGTCTTTAGAACTATGAATATAAAGCTAAACTCTTAACAGAGCAGGCTTAAACAAAGTACATCAATTAACAGGCAGTTTGAATATGGCAATGTGAGGTTTAAATAGGGTTTGGCTGTTGGTAGGAGGGATCAGTCCTTAAAGGTATATTACACCTAGAGATGTTAGAAGTTTCAAAAATAATTCGCTGGGCAGAGATTCACTCTTGCCACCTATCAGCTATCCATATCCCAGGTGTAGAGCACTGGGAGGCGGATTTTCTAAGTCGTCAGACTTTTCATCCGGGAGAGTGGGAACTCCATCCGGAGGCATTTGCACAACTGATTCATCGTTGGGGCAAACCAGAACTGGATCTCATGGCGTCTCGCCAGAACGCCAAGCTTCCGTGTTACGGATCCAGGTCCAGGGATCCCAAGGCGACACTGATAGATGCTCTAGCAGCGCCCTGGTCTTTCAACCTGGCTTATGTGTTTCCACCGTTTCCTCTGCTCCCTCGACTGATTGCCAAGATCAAGCAGGAGAGAGCATCAGTGATTCTGATAGCACCTGCGTGGCCACGCAGGACCTGGTATGCAGATCTAGTGGACATGTCATCCTTTCCACCATGGTCTCTGCCTCTGAAACAGGACCTTCTACTTCAGGGTCCTTTCAACCATCCAAATCTAATTTCTCTGAGGCTGACTGCCTGGAGATTGAATGATTGATTTTATCAAAGCATGGCTTCTCCGAGTCAGTTATTGATACCTTAAGACAGGCACGAAAGCCTGTCACCAGGAAAATTTACCATAAGGTATGGCGTAGATATCTTTATTGGTGTGAATCCAAGGGTTACTCATGGAGTAAGGTCAGGATTGCTAGGATATTATCTTTTCTCCAAGAAGGTTTGGAAAAAGGATTGTCAGCTAGTTAAGCGTCTGGCAGATGTTCCAGACGTTCAGGCATTTTGTCAGGCTTTAGTTAGAATCAAGCCTGTGTTTAAACCTGTTGCTCCACCATGGAGCTTAAACTTGGTTCTTAAGGTTCTTCAAGGAGTTCCGTTTGAACCTCTTCATTCCATAGATATCAAGCTTTTATCTTGGAAAGTTCTTTTTTTGGTAGCTATTTCCTCGGCTCGTAGAGTCTCTGAGCTATCTGCCTTACAATGTGATTCTCCTTATCTGATTTTTCATACGGATAAGGTAGTCCTGCGTACCAAACCTGGGTTCTTACCTAAGGTGGTATCTAACAAGAATATCAATCAAGAGATTGTTGTTCCATCCTTGTGTTACACAATTTGGACGTGGTCCGTGCTTTAAAGTTTTACTTACAAGCTACTAAAGATTTTCGTCAAACATCTGCTTTGTTTGTTGTCTACTCTGGACAGAGGAGAGGTCAAAAGGCTTCGGCCACCTCTTTTTCTTTTTGAATAAGAAGCTTAATCCGCTTAGCCTATGAGACTGCTGGACAGCAGCCTCCTGAAAGGATTACAGCTCATTCCACTAGAGCTATGGCTTCCACTTGGGCCTTTAAAAATGAGGCTTCTTTTGATCAGATTTGCAAGGCGACGACTTGGTCTTCGCTTCATATTTTTTCAAAATTTTACAAATTTGATACTTTTGCTTCTTCGGAGGCTATATTTGGGAGAAAGGTTTTACGGGCAGTGGTTCCTTCCATTTAAGTTCCTGCCTTGTCCCTCCCTTCATCCGTGTACTTTAGCTTTGGTATTGGTATCCCACAAGTAATGGATGATCCGTGGACTGGATACACCTTACAAGAGAAAACACAATTTATGCTTACCTGATAAATTTATTTCTCTTGTGGTGTATCCAGTCCACGGCCCGCCCTGTCATTTTAAGGCAGGTAATTTTTAAATTTAAACTACAGTAACCACTGCACCCTATGGTTCCTCCTTTCTCGGCTTGTTTTCGGTCGAATGACTGGCCATGACAGTTAGGGGAGGAGCTATATTACAGCTCTGCTGTGGGTGTCCTCTTGCAACTTCCTGTTGGGAATGAGAATATCCCACAAGTAATGGATGATCCGTGGACTGGATACACCACAAGAGAAATAAATTTATCAGGTAAGCATAAATTGTGGTTTTTGTACTTTAGCAAGTTTATTTAATTGTATTTATTTGTAGGAATTGTATTTAATTAATTTATTGATAGTGTAGTGTTAGGTTAATTGTAGGTAGTTTATTTAATTAATTTATTGATAGTGTAGTGTTAGGTTAATTGTAGGTAGTTTATTTAATTAATTTATTGATAGTATAGTGTTAGTTTTAATTGTAACTTAGGTTAGGATTTCTTTTACAGGTAAATTTGTAATTATTTTAACTATTTTAGCTATTAAATAGTTCTTAACTGTTTAATAGCTATTGTACCTGGTTAAAATAAATACAAAGTTACCTGTAAAATAAATATTAATCCTAAAATAGCTATAATATAAATATAATTTATATTGTAGCTATATTAGGATTTATTTTACAGGTAAGTATTTAGCTTTAAATAGGAATAATTTATTTAATAAGAGTTAATTTATTTAGTTAGATTGAAATTATATTTAATTTAGGGGGGTGTTAGTGTTAGGGTTAGACTTAGCTTTAGGGGTTAATACATTTATTAGAATAGCGGTGAGCTCTGGTCGGCAGATTAGGGGTTAATAATTGAAGTTAGGTGTCGGCGATGTTAGGGAGGGCAGATTAGGGGTTAATACTATTTATTATAGGGTTAGTGAGGCGGATTAGGGGTTAATAACTTTATTATAGTAGCGCTCAGGTCCGGTCGGCAGATTAGGGGTTAATAAGTGTAGGCATGTGGAGGCGACGTTGAGGGGGGCAGATTAGGGGTTAATAAGTGTAGGTAGGTGGAGGCGACGTTGTGGGGGGCAGGTTAGGGGTTAATAAATATAATACAGGGGTCGGCGGTGTTAGGGGCAGCAGATTAGGGGTACATAAGGATAACGTAGGTGGCGGTCGGCAGATTAGGGGTTAAAAAAAATTATTTGAGTGTCGGCGATGTGGGGGGACCTCGGTTTAGGGGTACATAGGTAGTTTATGGGTGTTAGTATACTTTAGAGCACAGTAGTTAAGAGCTTTATAAACCGGCGTTAGCCCAGAAAGCTCTTAACTACTGACTTTTTTCCTGCGTCTGGAGTTTTGTCGTTAGATGTCTAACGCTCACTTCAGAAACGACTCTAAATACCGGAGTTAGAAAAATCCCATTGAAAAGATAGGATACGCAATTGACGTAAGGGGATCTGCGGTATGGAAAAGTCACGGCTGAAAAGTGAGCGTTAGACCCTTTTTTGAGTGACTCCAAATACCGGCGGTAGCCTAAAACCAGCGTTAGGAGCCTCTAACGCTGGTTTTCACGGCTAACGCCAAACTCCAAATCTAGGCCATAGTGCCTTAAAAGTTACTTTGAAACAACGCTACTCTTACTATTTCATTTTCGCCTCCCAAAATCACAACATCCGGTTATAAACGGAACCGATAATGCATATTCCGAAATTGATGTCACTCATCTACCCAAAACCGGAAGTCATATTCCAGTAGTGATGTCACCTATTCTAATAACGCAAATAATATTCAATAAAATAATACTGCTTCTAGGATCAAGTCACAGTATACTTTAGCAAAGTTATCTAGTAAGAAGAAGAAATAATATAAGTATTTTAGAAGTATCTAAAGAAGGGCCATTAGAAAGTATGCCCATACCCAGAAAACACCTTACAGGATGTGGGCGGAGCCAAATAATGGCGCCAAAATTGACACTCATTGATTGGATAGAATACCATTTATATATCACACACTTACCTTGGTTATTTAGTCTTGATAAAGGCCTATTCAGAGGCCGAAATGCGTCAACTTAACCAAAGTAAGTTCATTACCTTTATCTGATACTATTTGTATACCTATTTTGCAGTATTGTTTATTTTTTCCACAGGTTTTTTAGGAAATTTATGAACACATTTTGGAGACACCCACGGACCTTAATGGATTAAGGAATCTACCACTATACCCATACATATATATTTTTCATAGAAGTATTTTCATCACATTGTTTTTTCACACTGTTTTTTATCACATGTTTTATTACACCTCATTGCTTGGATGTTTTTTATTGATGTTCCTCACCTGAATTTTATTGAAGTTTTTTTTTTATTTATTTTTTCACAGCTCTTTTCACCATTTTTTTTTTTACCTATTTTTTTACTTATTTATTGCAACTCACCTTTTGCATCAAACATCCACGGATACTTAGGATATGTCTCTTTTGGACTGTTGATTTTGAACTTTTATTGTTGTTTTCACAACAGGACTGCGACTCTCTGATTACACCAAGACATACTGTTCTATTTGTATTTTTAAATCTGTTTTAATATCCGATTTTATATTTTTTGTTACATGGATCCATGACTTACACTGTACATTTGCTTGATATGTATTAAATTATATATTATATTGTTCAGTCATTTAGACCATCTTTTAGCTAATCACTATGTCACCTCAGCCTTTTGTGGCGCTCGCCTCTTCACTTTATATACTATTCATCACTAGGTTCCCTAGGGGACCTCCTGAGGGGAGCTAGAGGCTTGCTGATATTAGTGCAGGGTCCACTCACTGTATTTGTATCCAAGTTCTTTCACCTAGACCCATTTCTTTTTTGGCACACAAGAACACTTTACATTCAATTCTATTATCTGTCAAATATGTAAAATCTTCTTACAATAAGGAGAGACATCACCTTAGAAATTTGCACCAATATGACAAACTCTTACCACACTGATCCTGACAAACTTGACATTGTCTCTATTTTTAAAAATCTAGAAAAGTTACTAATTTCAGAAGTGAAATATAGGGCAGAAATCTCCTTTTTACAAAAATGTCTAGATTTGGACCTCATCCCTAAAGGGCTAAATATTCATAAAGAATGTGCTTTCCACTCACCTGATCCACAGTTCATTGAAAAATGGATGAATATACTTTTAGAAGCATCTAGAAATCTTATTAAACTTATTATAGAATATAGAGTTTCAATCATGAAGCAGATAGATTTGGAAATAAAAGATGATGAAATTATGCTGAATAATATTGAGGTAACAGAGGCAGAGCAAAAAGAGATAACCGAAAGGAAAGAGAATATGGTCAAAAGGGTCACAAAAGTCAGAGAAGATATTATATTTAAGAAGACGAAGAAACTAAATAGAGAACTGGAGAATAAGAAAAATATTGAGTCCCAAGAAAAAGAAAACATTTCAGATACACAACCAATCAATAAGACTCCAGACAGACCAGCTAATCACTTCACACACAAAGAAAATAAAACTATAGATACAGAAGAATCAAATGAAGAAGAATAAGAATGTGTTCAAAAATTTCCTTAAAAACCTGTGGAAAAAATAAACAATACTGCAAAATAGGTATACAAATAGTATCAGATAAAGGTAAAGAACTTACTTTGGTTAAGTCGACGCATTTCGGCCTCTGAATAGGCCTTTATCAAGACTAAACCAAGGTAAGTGTGTGATATATAAATGGTATTCTATCCAATCAATGAGTGTCAATTTTGGTGCCGTTATTTTATATACCATATAGCATATCATTAAAAGCACAACATAAAACACATCATAAAATATCATAAAAATACAGGTGGCCCTCGTTTTACAACGGTTCAATTTACACCGTTTCAGAATAACAACCTTTTTTTCCAGTCATGTGACTGCTATTGAAAAGCATTGAGAAGCAGTGCATTTATTAAAATAGCCAGTAGGTGGAGCTGTCCGCTTGTGTTGCAGCAAAGCCAAGCAAGCTGAAATTAATCAGTTTAACCAGTCCTGAGCTATCAAGCAGATTTCAAAGGAACAAGATCTTCCTGTTTATAAATCATTCCAGGTTGGAATGCATAGAAAGAACCGTTTGAAGAAAAATGCAAGTGAAGTCTGTGTTGTGTGATTATTTTATTAGGTTTATAATGCTGTTTAGCAAATGTTTTTGTTCATTTAACTTAGTTTAATTATATATTATGTGTTGTGTGATTATTTTATTAGGTTTATAATGCTGTTTAGCATTTAAAGTCTTCATTTCAAAGCTTTAAAAATAATGTATTAGGTGTTAGTTATGACAATTTTGAGAGGGGCCTGGAACCTAGAACCTAACTCCCTCACTTCCCATTGACTTACATTATAAACTGGGTTTCAATTTACAACGGTTTCGATTTACAACCATTCCTTCTGGAACCTAACCCTGGCGTAAACTGAGGGCTACCTGTATATCATAAAAATCTATCGTAAGAACAAATAGACGTCCATCACAATAGTATGTTTAGTGGGAACTTTAGCTCTCTAATCCTTATTTACTGCCCTCTTTGGATTTTATGATCAAGCTCTGATTTGTTCTTCCGATAGATTTTTATGATATATTTTTATGATATTTTTATGATAATTTTATGATGTGTTTTATGTTGTGTTTTTAATGATATGCTTTTGTGTATATTTTATAACTTTACTTACTTAATATGGGTCTTTTATATGCACTTTAACCACTTTATGGTATGTAAAAACCTTTTACAACATTCTTAACCATTTTTATGGAACGCTGATCATGATGATCTTTATGATGACTCTCTGTATCATCACTCCTTTATTTGATAGCTAATTTTAAATGCTTTTATATGTCTTACATGATTGTTATTATTAGTGTTATACTTATGACAGCTATCCCATTTGTGTATATCAATCTGATTAGTCTCCCATCAGACTATATGTCAAGTTTGCTCTATTTCATCACTCTTATCATTATCAGTTTTAGATTCATGCTAATTAAGTGCCCTAATAGTGATTATAGAATACCACTATTCTAACCAATAGACAACATTATTTCATCTTTGCTTCTCAAATCTTAACATTTGTTTAAAACGAAACCGGAAATGTTCAATCTGGAAGATACGTCACTTATTTACCCGAAACCGGAAGTCACATTCCGGTAGTGACGTCACTGATTGCAAATATCCGTAACTATTATTCTCACAGTTATCCAAACATACTTTTTTTTACCATTTTACATTTTGGAGACACCCACAGACCTTAATGGATTATGGAATCTACCACTATACCCATACATATATATTTTTCATAGAAGTATTTTCACCACATTGTGTTTTTACACTGTTTTTTATTCACATATTCTATTACACCTCATTCCTTGGATGTTTTTTTATTGATGTTCCTCACCTGAATTTTTATTGAAGTTTTTTTCAAATGTATTTTTTCACAGCTCTTTTCACCATTTTTTTTTTTTTTTTTTTTTAACCTATTTTTTACTTATTTATTGCAACTCACCTTTTGCATCAAACAACCACGGATACTTAGGATATGACTCTTTTGGACTGTAGATTTGGACTTTCATCTGAACTTTTATTGTTGTTTTCACAACAGGACTGCAACTCTCTGATTACATCAAGACATACTGTTCTATTTGTGTTTTTAAATCTGTTTTAATATCCGATTTTATATTTTTTTGTTACATGGATCCATGACTTACACTGTACATTTGCTTGATATGTATTAAATTATATATTATATTGTTCAGTCATTTAGACTTGTAAGATAACTGTGGCTTACCCCAGGAGTTGCTTGAGATAGGTGCGTTCCTCACAGTGATATCCGCCTGCGTGACCTCAAACTCCGATGTTTCATCTGTGGTCACAGTTATGGTGCTTAAGGTGGAGCAGTGACTAAGTAAAAAATCCATAGGAGCTCTATCAATAAGGTGTTGAAAGAGTTCCTAGCCTGTCCAGGTGATCATTAAAGTCCTCATGTGCGTTCAATACCCATGCGGCAGCCATTTTAGCTGTGCTTGTCAAAGACCGTTTAAGCTATTTCAACCCTTGTGTTTGCTCTCTTTATTCTTCCTTCTTTCTCCTCTTGTGTCCTTCTTGATGTGATCTGTGCAGGGCTGTTACTATGGTCAGCTTTGATGAAATACCTTGGATCACTGAGGGGGATGGCGTTGCCTATAGTGAGCCGGCGCTCTAGGTCTCTGTCGTCTGGATCCGGGCTCTAGTTTCAATAATACAGCATAAATTAGCGATGGCTATCATACCACTATGTGCTGAAACACAGTGGTGTGTGAATAGGATATTTTTGCTGTAGTATTCCTCATAAAAACAGCGTTTTTTCAAAGGTTCAGCTTGAGCTCTGGAAAGTGCGACCACATCAGATCGCTGTTCAGACACACCCTCCAGAAGGTAAAGAGTTTTTATCTCAATCTGTTCATTGTCCAAAGGAATTTATAGTTCTGTCCTGGATTTATCATCCCTAAACATATTGGTCAGGGGTTCCCTCTTGTATAATGGGAACATTTCTTGTTGTTTTTACCCTTAATCCAAAGGGTCAGTTTAAGTCTATTATATACCTCGAGGATTCATATCTACACATCCCGATACACAGGGATCCCTTTCAGTTCCTGAGGTTTGTATATCTGCAAAGCACTGCCAGTTTGCCACTCTGTGTTAGATACAATCTTGTTGGTAATCAGAATTCAGGACATTTCAGTTGCTCCATTTCTGGATGACATACTAGTGCAAGCTTATTTCCTGTCAATAGCTATTGCTCATACTCACAAGCTTCTGTCTTCTTTCAAGACCATGGTTGGAGTATCAGTGTATCTAAAAGCTCCTTATATCCTGTTATAAGGGTAGCATTTATAAGAGTCATAATAGACTCAATCCTTATGGATCAATTCCTGATGTATTTTCGCAATATAAAGATTCAGAGGGTATGTCTCTCCCTACAAATAGCTACATTCCATTGGTAGTTCAGTGCATGGAGGTGGTGGGTCTTATGGTAGCTGTTTCAGACGTAGTTCCTTTTGCCCCTGCTCACTTGAGATCCCTTTAATTGGCTATGCTACCTTAGTATTAAAATAATTAACTACTTTTGGAACAACAGATTGCTTTGGATTTCTCCATCAGACACTCTTTTTCTTGAGGACACAAAGTCTGTCTTTGACCCTTGTAACATCCTTCTTCCTCAGTTTTGGTCTATTGTACGATGGACGCCAGTCTCTCAGGCGGGGTGGGAGGTCTGGATTTCTCGAAGAGTGCAAGGAGTTTGGTATCTTCTAGAGGCAAGGTTACTAATCAACATTCTGGAACTTCGAGTGATCTTCGGTCTCTTAAGCCCTGGTCCCTATTGAAGGATTAAAAGTTTATCCATTTCCAGTCAGACAACATCTCGGCAGTGGTCTAAATAAATCATTAAGGGGAGTAACCGCAGTCCACTGGCCATGCAGGAAGTGTCTAAAACCCTGTCTTTGGCAGAGAGGAGTCTTTGTTTTCTATTGGCAATTCGCATACCAGGTGTGAACAAGTGGGGGGTGGATCATCTCAGCAGTCAATCGGTGTATTCAAGAGAGTGGTCTCTACATTAGGACATTTTCAATCGCTCATTGATCAAATGGGGCTTACAGGACATAGATATGATGGTCTTTCACTTAAATTATATACTTCCAAGCTATTGTGCAAGATCAAAAGATTCAAAGGCTCACATAATTGGACGCCTTGGTATGTCCAAAGGGAGTTTCATCTAGCATACCTGTTTTATTTGTTTGTTCTTCTTCCAAGAGTCATTACTGGGATAAAACGGGAGTCAACTTCAGTAATATTAATTGCTTCAGTCTGGCCCTGCAGAACCGATTATGCAGATTTAGTGTTCCTTTAAAATATTTTTTTTTTACTTTTTTACTGCAACTCATTATACCAAATATTAGGCTTTATGTCATTATTCTGATGCTTAGAAAATGATATATATATATATATATATATATATATATATATATATATATATATATATATATATAAAAACAAAAGGCGAATGTTTTTTTAATAAAGCTGATTACATGTATTTTAGTGTGCTAAACATAATAAATGAATTCATACATTAAACAACAGCAGTTTTTTTAAATTAACATTCCCCTAGATTACGAGTTTTGCGCTATAGAGGGTGTGAAACGAACGCAAGAAAAGTTGCCTTATTTCACCCTCCATAGCGCTGCCATTACAAGTTTTTGAAAAGCCTCCTTGTGCGAGGCGATAAGCTCCATGCCGCATGAAATCAAAGGGATGCACGCTTTCCCCCATAGACATCAATGGGGAGAAGGTGTTAGAAAAAAAACTAACACCTGAAGTGCGGAATGGGGATCGCCATAACGCAACCCCATTGATGTCTATGGGGAAAAAAAAGTTACGTTTAAACCTAACACCCTAACATAAACCCCAAGTCTAAACACCCCTAACCTGCCGTCCCCGACACCTAAATAAACTCTCCCCAACATCGTCGCCACTAATAAAAGTTATTAACCCCTAAACCTCTGGCCTCCCCCATCACAGCCACTAAATAAACCTATTAACCCCTAAACCGTCAGCCCCCCACATCGCAAAAAACTAAATTAAACTATTAACCCCTAAACCTAACAACCCCCTAACTTTATATTAAAATTACAATACCCCTAACTTAAAATAAATAAAAACTTACCCATGAAATTAAAAAAACTAAGTTTAAACTATAAATTAACCTAACATAACTAATATACTAAACTATTATACTAAAATTAAAATAACTACCAATTAAAAAAACTAAATTACACAATAAAAAGAAATAACACTACTAAAAAAAATGTAAGTCTAAAATGACAAAAAATAAAAAATAGTAAATTACGAAAAATAACAAACGAAATTATCAAAAATAAAAACATTTACACCTAATCTAATAGCCCTATAAAAATAAAAAAGCCCCCCAAAATAAAAACACCCACTAGCCTACAATAAACTAACAATAGCCCTTAAAATGGCCTTTTGTAGGGCACTGGAATCCTATTGGCTGTTCAAATCAGCCAATAGAATTTCAGTAGCTCTCATCCTATTGGCTGATTTGAACATTAGCTCTCATCCAAAAAAAAAATTATATATATATATATATATATACACACACACACACAAATAGACACACACACATACATATATATATACACACACACACACACATACACACACACGCACACAGTTTACATGCATTTAAAAGACCATAAAATACATGTAGTTAAATAACATTAATAAAAATGACTACCAAAGACAAATATGTGTGAAAGATGTGAGGAATTTGGGCACCTGATATTCCAAATAACAGGTTATAGAAGAAATACCAAACATATGTTGTCTAATACGTGGCACATACCCAGAGAGATATTCATTATTGCAAATTCGTATTGTTTCCTGCAACATTTCACACATCAGGCAGCCTTCTTGTCTGTAGTTATCTGCCACTGTGATTTGTTGCATGATTTTTATATATGAATATGGTAAAAATATAAAGGTGGACGTTACTTTTACACGTGTGTTAAATAAACATATAGTAGCAATAGTAAAATGTGCCGCACCGTTGCATACAGAGAACTATGCTTTTAAAGGGACAGTAATTACAAAACATCTCTGTTGTGTTGCTATAAAATAATATATCAGCCAAGTCTTAAAGGGACACTGTAACCAAAATTTTTCTTTCGTGATTCAGATAGAGCATGACATTTTAAGCAATTTTCTTATTTACTCCTATTATAAAATTTTCTTCATTCTCTTGGTATCTTTATTTGAAATGCAAGAATGTAAGTTTAGATGCCGGCCCATTTTTGGTGAACAACCTGAGTTATCCTTGCTGATTGGTGGATAAATTCATCCACCAATAAAAAAAGTACTGTCCAGAGTACTGAACTAAAAAAAAAAAAGCTTAGATGCCTTCTTTTTCAAATAAAGATAGCAAGAGAACGAAGAAAAATTTATAATAGGAGTAAATTAGAAAGTTGATTAAAATTGCATGCTATTTCTGAATTACAAAAGAAAAATTTTGGGTACAGTGTCCCTTTAACGTTTTTAAAATAAATAAGTGGCTACTCATATATGCCGCATCTGATTGGCTCAGCAGCCGTGTTCAGCTTGCAACTAGATTTACTATAGGCTAGATTACAAGTGGAGCACTAAATTATCGCACGGCCGCATTACAAGTGGGTGGTTATTGCTACCCGAGCTCGCGATAGCAATTAGCACTCTGAAAATTAGATCTCTGGTTAATTTTCTAAAATTGCCCTAAATGCCCTCAAAATAGATAGCATTATAGTTTTTTTATTTAAAAAAATAGCATTTGGTGGAAAAGTGCCTTTACATTGCGGCCTATGCGAACTGTGTGTTCCCTATAAATATATGTATATGACAATATACATTTATATTTATGTGTTAATATGTGTATATACACATATTAACACATAAATATATATGTATATATTCCTATAGATATGTATAAATCAAAATAAGCACTCACTGGTCATCAGTCATCTGTGCAATAGCCTTTAATAATGTGGCATTCACATTCAGACATCTACCTGTAGAAGGGATGTTTTGATCCCGAAACATCACATTATTAAAGGCTATTGCACAGATGACTAAAGACCAGTGAGTGCTTATTTTGAATTGTAACTATCAAGATGATTCAGAGAGCACCCTGGCAGTAGGAGAATTTCACAGTTGATATATATACATATATATTTAAAAATGCTGCCCATTGTGGCGCTACTTACCCCCTTCACTGCACAAGGTTCTATAGGAGCCTATGGAAGCGCACTCTTGTTAGCACAATGCTTCCTAGTATTTACTTATAATAAAAGCACACATTATAGTTCATTAATATAACAAAGTGGAGCACTAATATCGCTTTCATGCAAGCAATATTTATCGCTCCACTTGTAATCTAGCCCTGTGTGTTTAATATATAATATATATAAAATTAAGATCAACGATTTTACCACCGTATAACTTCTTGCTTGTTTGCACTACTTCTGTACGATCTATTAGATAGCATGTCAGTATCCTCTCATAATGTCAAGGCCAACTAGTGGCATGTTGCAAGGTGCGTTAATGCATCAGATTTCTCAGAAAGACCTTCACATTTAGAAATTCTAATAAGTTATACAGCTGGCTCCTACGGATAAAAAGGTTGTTCTTCACAACATCTATACCCTGTGTTTATTCTCACAGAATGAAACTGCAGAAACTGTTACTAGTAAAAATGTTCTTTGCATAAATGTTTTGTAGATGATCCATTTATATAGCTCATCTGGGAGTGTTTTTGTAACAATGTATAATTTTGCTTATTTTTTTAAGAACATTGTGCTGATTTTTAGACTCCTAACCAAACCCTACAGTGTCAGATGTATACATGCATTTATGTTATATGTTTACCCAGCCCCTTTCAGTGGGTAGCTAAGACTACCTCATCAACAGTGCTAAACTGGGAGCTTCTAAGTAAGATTTTAAAAGGTTTTATACTGTATTTTTAAATTAGCATCTATGCATATTATTCTTTATAGTAGTGTCTATTACATGCAGTTATATGAAAATTTGTGTATACTGTCCCTTTAATTGCTGTCATGTTAAATGTTGTAAATGCTGAGGCCAGATAAACGTAAGAGAAAACTAAAAGGAATATACTCCTAGACAAAAAGCTGTGAAAATCACTTCCAACGTTTATTGAAGAATTCTAACTCAAAAACCAGTTCAATAAACGACCAAAAGCTTTACTTAAAATCACAGCTCCTTAAGATTAAAATTATCTCACCGCGTTTCAACAGATAAAACTGTCTTTTTCAAGAGAGTAAAACATCATATGAAAAGAGCTATAATCTTCCATACTCTATTACATCCTTAAAGACAAACTCAAGTCACCAATTAACCATAGGTGTAACACCTGTGGAAAAGGAGGTTCACAATCATGCCGAGTTTTGGTATCGCCTAATGGGAGCAGAATTTGCCTTTCAAAACCAAATACCAATTCAATATTATAAAAGGTCAAGTATGTTTGTCCGAAGCTGTAATGCACAGTAGAGACTGTGCGAGGACAAACATACCTGGCCTTTAACCGCAGTGCGCGACAGCCGAGAGCTTGAGCTCCTGAAGCTCCAGACATCTGCCGCATATGGAGCCGGAGCGTGATCAGTGCTCCACCTCCATATGAGGGCAGCGGTCTGGTCATTAAAGACAGTGACACTGTGTGTCACCGTCTGTAACAATCTTCTGCTGGTGCTGGCGGGAGGTGTGGGCTTGAGGCAGATGGCGGGTGGGCGGCTCAGCAGTGGAGGTGGGAGGAAATGGGGAGAGAGTGGGAGGGACCTATTCTACAGAAAGGAACAGGGAAGGATGGGGCAGCTACACTACAGAAAAGGAGTTTGGGGGTGCGGGGGGGATAAATGGAGATCGCGGGAGAGGGGGAGGTGGTGGGACCACTACACTACAGGAAAAAAAAAAAAAAGGAATTTATAGGTACTGGCAGACAGCTGCCAGTACCTAAGATGGCAAGAATAGTTAGGGAGGGTTAGAGAGCTGTTTGAGGGGGGGGGGGTCTGGGAGGTTGGAGGGTTAGGGGGATCCTACACTGCAGAAAAAAAAAAGAGATAGAGGGATAGGGACAGAGGGAAAGAGATAGAGGGAGAGGGATAGGGTTAGAGGGATAGAGATAGATAGAGATAGATAGATAGATAGATAGATAGATATATAGAGGGATAGAGATAGAGGGATAGATGAATAGAGGGATATGGATAGAGGGATAGGTATATTTATTTCCTTAAACATTTTGGCTGATGTACACAGGCTTTAACACTAGTTAAAAATAAAAAAAATCAACAAATACATAAATACACACATTATATATATATATATATATATATATATATATATATATATATATATATATATATATACACATATACATACACACACACATACAAAACACCGGTGGGGTCAGCACTCTCAGACCGGACCGGGTACACATCATATGACCCTGTAACATGCATAGCCCTGTGTGCAAAACAGCACTCTCAGGAAGCTGCACTGTCACCAGAGTCACAGGCAGTTAACTCAAGACAGGCCTGGGTGCAAGGCCCAAACAGGGAAAATTACAAAAAAATAATACATTAATATAGCACACAGAGAAAGTCCAGCACTCACTCACAAGCTCTCAACTAAGATAGAAAGCAGCAATGGAAGAGTTAGTTACCGCATCTGGCCAAATGGGAAAAGCCCAGGTACCTATTAGGTATTACTTTTTTGTAATTTTCCCTGTTTGGGCCTTGCACCCAGGCCTGTCTGGGGTTAACTGCCTGTAACTCTGGTGACCGTGCAGCTTCCTGGTGAGAGTGCTGTTTTGCACACAGGACTGTGCATGTTACAGGGTCATAGGATGTGTACCCGGTCCGGCCTGAGAGTGCTGACCCCACCCGTGTTTTGTATATGTATGGGGAGATTACATAAGCCTGTGCACCCTCCATTTTTTCACAGTTGTTTGAATGTGAGTCTGCATTGTGTGGCTGTTTAGGGACCCAGGTTTTTGGAAGAGACCTTGACGAGGTACCTGGGCTTTTCCCATTTGGCCAGATGCGGTAACTAACTCTTCCATTGCTGCTTTTTATCTTAGTTGAGAGCTTATGAGTGAGTGCTGGACTTTCTCTGTGTGCTATATATATATATATATATATATATATATATATATATATATATATATATACACAGTACATATATATATATATATATATATATATATATATATACTGTATATATCGGAATGAGCGACCAATCATATTACGACAGCTCTTCAAACATGCAATCATATATCATTACACAAACGCGTAGATAAGGCTTCAATCAGGTAATCTATGCATTCAGATGTCACATGTTGAATAGAGACCTATCAGGATAACGCCATATGTTTTTAAACTGAAAATCTACCACATCTCCCTTATGAGGAGATGGGATGTAAAGTCCTCTCCTCTCCATTGCGTGGTAACTTTTTCAATAGTTAACTGTTGTAAAGGTGAAATCAAATAATTCTTGCAATGATTGCAGTATATGGGAACCTCGTGATATTGCTTATTTTTATTCAATTTTATTTAGACGTTCCAATATTCTAGTTTTGAGAAATCTAGAGGTTTGCCCTAAATACTGAATTTGGCATGAATAGATTAAAGTGAATGTAAATTTAGATGATAAAGTGCCCGGTTTTTAAAAATCCGATTAAAAACAGGGGCACTTTAATTCATAAAAATTGACATTTTACTTGTTTTATTCAAAAACGTACCTTTTAATCTCGACAGCCGCTCAAGCGATACCCCGGTTGTCGCCAGCCTCTTCATACGTCAGAAATGACGGATCGGTCATCCTCCAATCCGTGATTGGAGGAAGACGGATTCCTCATTTTAGACCCGGAAAGAGGTTTTGTGACGGGCGGGGAAGCGATGTGGAGAGAGAGAGAGAGAGAGAGACAGAGAGAGATTTTCATTTATAAATAATTGGGTGTTTAGATCAGCAATTTCATTTTGATCTATCAAATAACTAAAGGATAAAGTAATATTTCAGTAGTGAAATTAGGTTTATTGGATTAACAGAAAATGTGCAATATGCATCCAAATGAAATTAGACCGGTGCATAAATTTGGGCACCCCAACAGAAATATTGCATCAATATTTAGTAAAGCCTCCATTAGCAGAAATCACAGCCTCTAGATGCTTCTTATAGCCTGAAATAAGTGTCTGAATTCGGGATGAAGGTATTTTGGGCCATTCCTCCTTGCAAAACATCTCCAGTTCAGTTAGGTTTGATGGTTGCTGAGCATGGACAGCCTGCTTCAAATCTCCCCACAGATTTTCAATGATATTCAGGTCTGGGGACTGGGATGGCCATTCCAGAACATTGTACTTGTTCCTCTGCATAAAAGTCAGAGTAGATTTTGAGCAGTGTTTTGGGTCGATGTCTTGTTGAAATATCCAGCCCCGGCGTAACTTCAACCTTGTGACTGATTCCTCAACATTATTTTCAAGTATCTGCTAATATTGATTGGAATCCATGCGACCCTCAACTTTAACAAGATTCCCAGTACCGGCATTGGCCACATAGCCCCACAGCATGATGGAACATCCACCAAATTCTACTGTGGGTAGCAAGTGTTTGTCTTGGAACGCTGTGTTCTTTTGCCGCCATGGATAACGCCCCTTGTTATGACCAAATAACTGAATCTTTGTTTCATCAGTCCACAGCACTTTCTTCCAAAATGAAGCTGGCTTGTCCAAATGTGTATTTGCATACTTCAAGCGACTCTGTTTGTGGCGTGTGTGCAGAAAAGGCTTCTTCCGCATTACTCTCCTATACAGCTTCTCCTTGTGCAAAGTGCGCTGAATTGTTGAACGATGCACAGTGACACCATCTACAGCAAAATTATGTTGTAGGTCTTTGGAGGTGGTCTGTGGGTTGTTTTTAACCATTCTCACCATCCTTTGCCTCTCCGCTATTTTACTTGGCCTGCAACTTCTGGCCTTAACAAGAACTGTGCCTGTGGTCGTCCATTTCCTCACAGTGGAAACTGACAGCTTAAAGCTCTGTGATAGCTTTTTGTAGCCTTCCCCTAAACCATAATGTTGAACAATCTTTGTTTTCAGGTCATTTGAGAGTTGTTTTAAGGCCCCCATGTTGCCACTCTTCAGAGGAGAGTCAAAGAGAACAACAACTTGCAATTGGCCACCTTAAGTACCTTTTCTCGTGATTGGATGCACCTGTCTATAAAGTTCAAGGCTTAATGGGCTCACCAAACCAATTGTGTGTTCCAGTTAATCAGTGCTAGGTAGTTACAGATATTCAAATCAACAAAATGACAAGGGTACCCAAATTTATGCACCTGTCTAATTTTGTTTAGATGCATATTGCGTATTTTATGTTAATCCAATAAACCTCATTTCACTACTGAAATATTACTGTGTCCTTCAATTATTTGATAGATCAAAATAAAATTGCTGAACCAAACACCCAATTATTTATAAATGAAAATCATGGAAATAGTCAGTGGTGCCTAAACTTTTTCATATAACTGTATATGTTTATATGTGTATTTATACATTCACAGACATATATGCACATTTAAACACATAGATACATATGTATGTGTAATATATATATATATATATATATATATATATATATATATATATATATATTTTAGAGCATTAGAGCCCTTTGCAGTCAAGTAGATGAAAACATGTTAAAGCATATTTATGTAATATTCATATTTGATAAAGTTTTATATTGTTTATTTACTGTAAATATTAAATATTTCACGTTCCAATGTTCTGCACATAGCAAAATATGTTCTATGTATGACCTTACCATACTGATGAGACTTCTTACATCATCCTGCCTGATCAAAGAGCTTTAGATAATCAGGCCCTAAAAAGAACAAAAGAAATTAAAAAAAAAAAATTAAGAAATTAATGTTTTAGTATTTCTTTATCAAATACCCTACCGAGAGCATGCTTTTTTCTTAACCCTCTTGCTTTCGATAACAATTACGTAAGTATTTACATTTTTAGGACACAACAAGCAAAGTTGGCAATTTCAAGTAACAAAATTAAGGTAAAGGAGCTACCTTTAAACTATTGAATACACTCCAGCAAGTACATAGAGTATACTGTCCCTTTAATGAAGTATATTAAACTCATCATTTAATCTCACAGTCATATGCTTAAAGGGACATAAAACCCAAATATTTTCAAGCCTGGTCCAGATACATTGTGTTATTTTCAACAATGTTTTTCTATTATCTAATTTGTTTTGTTCTCTTGATTTCCTTTGTTGAAATGAATACCTAGGTAGACTCAGGAGCTGCTGATTGGTAGCTGCATATATATGCCTCATCATTGTCTTTCAGCTTGCTCCCAATAGTGCATTAATGCTTTTTCCACAAAAAATACCAAAAGAATGAAGCAAATTAGATAATAGAAGTAAATTAGAAAGTTGTTTAAAATGTTATTCTTTATCTGAATCACGAAATAAAACTTTGGGGTTTCATTTTCCTTTAATTAAGAAAAAAAAAACAAATTTGCAATACTCATTATACATTTATTTTGCCTGTTTTTTGTTCTAAAATACCTCTGAAAAGTATAATTAATCTATTTTCTCCAGATAGTATTGAGTGCCTCCATTATACTTTAACGAACAAGATACTAAAAGCCTCTAGTCCGTCTAGAAGAGATTTTTTTCAAAAATGACTGTGCTTTGTTATTTAGAAATGGGATGTTCTTGAATAAACCATCTTTTTCTAAAGGAGTTAAAGGGACATTAAACCCCAAAAAGTTGTTTTGTTTTTCAGATAGAGAATACAATTATAAACAACAATCCAATTTACTTCTATTATTTAATTTGCTTCATTCTTCAGGTATTCTTTGTTTAACAAATAGCAATGCACATGGGTGAGCCAATCACACGTGGCATCTATGTGCAGCCACCAATCAGCAGCAACTGAGCCTATCTAGATATGCTTTTCAACAAAAGATATCAAGAGCATGAAGCAAATTAGATAATAGAAGTAATTTGGAAAGTTGTTTAAAATTGCATGCTCTTTTTAAAACATGAAAGAAAAAAACTGAGTTTCATGTCCCTTTAAGCCAATAAGTAGTAGAGTCCTGTGACTCCATTATAACCAAAGGGACAGATTACGAGTGAAGTGCTAATTAACGCTCCCGCGTTATTTGTGCTATAAGTAAGCTTTTTGTGCTTGTTGGGTTACACTTGTACTATCAGTTGAAAGTAAACTGTATGAGCTCGCACGCTAACCTGACGAGAGCAAAAAGCCGAAGTTAGTATATCGCGTGCGCATTTATGTATTTCATCATAGAAGTCAATGGAGAAAAAAGGTGGGAAAAACGTAAAACATCCCACTCTTGCGCAAACTGGATTGCATACTCTCATGTGCGCTAACCTGACATAACAATATGAATATTTCACATCCCAATGTTCTTCACATACAAAAATATCTTCTATTTATTCATAAATATCTCTACAAATGTCTGATGTTTTTATTTGGTACAATATATAGCTATAACTATATATATATATATATATATATATATATATATATATATATATATATACATACATACACACACACACATATGATTATATATAGGTATATATATATATATATTTATAAATACTTAGAACATATTTTGCTATGTGCAGAAAATAGGAATGCGAAATATTTACAGGAAATACAATAAAAATAATATTGCATAAATATGCTTTTATATATATTCCTCTACTTAACTGCAAAGGGCTCCAATGCACTTATATGTATGTCTATATATGTGATTGTGTACATATGTATGTATATATGTATATGTGCTTTGTTCTCTTGGTATCCCTTGTTGAAAAAGAATACGCACATATCTTACACTAGTGGGAGCTGCTGCTAATTGGTGCCTGTAGACATTTGTTTTTCTTTCCTAAGATATGGTGAGTCCACGATATCATCATTTACTTTTGGGAATATCACTCCTCGCCAGCAGGAGAAGGCAAAGAGTACAAACTGTTAAGTATCACTTCCCTTCCCACAAACCCCCAGTCATTTTCTTTGCCTTGGTGCATGGAGGAGGTGAAGTTTTGGTGTCTGAAGAATTCGATTTATTTCGCTACAAGCAAGATTTTAACTACTTTAGAGAGCCAGAGTAGGTTTGCTCTGTCCTTTCCCTTTTTTTCAAGGATTGGGTCTAGCCGTATACTCCACGTTAGCCCCTTCAGTAGGGCAGTGGTGGCTTTAAAGCAGTTAGGAACTTGCAAGGTGGGCCTCACTGTGTTTTCCTAACATGTTGCTTCCCTTGTATAGAAAGCCAGAGTAGGTTTACCCTTTTCTTTCTTTTTTCTACAGGTCTCTGTGAGGAGATGTGTCCTCTCATGCCTTGTGAGCTGTCCTCCTGCCGGACGGCCAGACTGCAGATAAGTGCCTTTTGTCTTCTAGGTATGGGAGACTGTGTACGTAAAGGGGTTAAAAGACCTGCAACATTTTATGGACATACATATCCTTTATAAGGATGCTTTTAGGCAAGGAGCAGGCACTGCTGTTGTGACTGGAGACTGGGGGATTTATACTTTTTACTGGTTATGAAGTATTTTCCCTTGTACTTTATTGTGGGCTATTATTCTGTCTATATGTATATCATGACACCTTATTATATATTTTTCTCACACTGCGTACACAGCAGCTAGCATTATGCTGCGTGGTTGAAGGGGCTGAGTTTTATTCATGGTAACAAGTATTTTTGTATGTGAGAGGGCTGTGAGGATTACTTTTATGTAAAGTATGTGTTAGTATATCGCGTGCGCATTTATGTATTTCATCATAGAAGTTAATGGAGAAAAAAGGTGGGAAAAACGTAAAACATCCCACACTTGCGCAAACTGGATCGCATACTCTCATGTGCGCTAACCTGACATAACAATATGAATATTTCACATCCCAATGTTCTTCACATACAAGAATATCTTCTATTTATTCATAAATATTTCTACAAATGTCTGATGTTTTTATTTGGTACAATATATAGCTATAACTATATACATATATATATATATATATATATATATATATACACACATATGATTATATATAGGTATATATATATATATATATATATATTTATAAATACTTAGAACATATTTTGCTATGTGCAGAAAATAGGAATGCAAAATATTTACAGGAAATACAATAAAAATAATATTGCATAAATATGCTTCTATATGTTTTCCTCTACTTAACTGCAAAGGGCTCCAATGCACTTATATGTATGTCTATATATGTGATTGTGTACATATGTATGTATATATGTATATGTGCTTTGTTCTCTTGGTATCCCTTGTTTAAAAAGAATACGCACATATCTTACACTAATGGGAGCTGCTGCTAATTGGTGCCTGTAGACATTTGTCTTTCTTTCCTAAGATATGGTGAGTCCACGATATCATCATTTACTTTTGGGAATATCACTCCTGGCCAGCAGGAGGAGGCAAAGAGCACAAACTGTTAAGTATCACTTCCCTTCCCACAAACCCCCAGTCATTCTCTTTGCCTTGGTGCATGGAGGAGGTGAAGTTTTGGTGTCTGAAGAATTCGATTTATTTCGCTACAAGCAAGATTTTAACTACTTTAGAAAGCCAGAGTAGGTTTGCTCTGTCCTTTCCCTTTTTTCAAGGATTGGGTCTAGATGTATACTCCACGTTAGCCCCTTCAGTAGGGCAGTGGTGGCTTTAAAGCAGTTAGGAACTTGTAAGGTGTGCCTCACTGCGTTTTCCTAACATGTTGCTTCCCTTGTATAGAAAGCCAGAGTAGGTTTACTCTTTTCTTTCTTTTTTCTACAGGTCTCTGTGAGGAGATGTATCCTCTCATGCCTTGTGAGCTGTCCTCCTGCTGGACGGCCAGACTGCAGGTAAGTGCCTTTTGTCTTCTAGGTATGGGAGACTGTGCACGTAATGGAGTTAAAAGACCTGCAACATTTTCTGGGACATACATATCCTTTATAAGGATGCTTTTAGGCAAGGAGCAGACACTGCTGTTGTGACTGGAGACTGGGGGATTTATACTTTTTACTGGTTATGAAGTATTTTCCCTTGTACTTTATTGTGGGCTATTATTCTGTCTATATGTATATAATGACACCTTATTATATATTTTTCTCACACTGCGTACACAGCAGCTAGCATTATGCTGCGTGGTTGAAGGGGCTGAGTTTTATTTATGGTAATAAGTATTTTTGTATGTGAGAGGGCTGTGAGGATTATTTTTTATGTGAAGTACTTTAAGACTTAGTCTCTGGTCTGGTACTATTGTGAGGCTCAGTTCATGACGCTCCCTTAGAACTTCTTATTTAAGTTTTTTGCCTCCATTAAAGGGACAGTCAAGTCTCCAAAAAACTTTCATGATACAGTTAGGGCATGTAATTTTAGACAACTTTCCAATTTACTTTTATCACCAATTGTGCTTTGTTCTCTTGGTATTCTTAGATGAAAGCTAACCCTAGAAGGTTCATATGCTAATTTCTTAGACCCTGAAGGCCGCCTCTAATCTAAATTCATTTTGACAGTTTTTCACCACTAGAGGGCATTAGTTTATGTGTTTCATATACAGGGAGTGCAGAATTATTAGGCAAATGAGTATTTTGACCACATCATCCTCTTTATGCATGTTGTCTTACTCCAAGCTGTATAGGCTCGAAAGCCTACTACCAATTAAGCATATTAGGTGATGTGCATCTCTGTAATGAGAAGGGGTGTGGTCTAATGACATCAACACCCTATATCAGGTGTGCATAATTATTAGGCAACTTCCTTTCCTTTGGCAAAATGGGTCAAAAGAAGGACTTGACAGGCTCAGAAAAGTCAAAAATAGTGAGATATCTTGCAGAGGGATGCAGCACTCTTAAAATTGCAAAGCTTCTGAAGCGTGATCATCGAACAATCAAGCGTTTCATTCAAAATAGTCAACAGGGTCGCAAGAAGCGTGTGGAAAAACCAAGGCGCAAAATAACTGCCCATGAACTGAGAAAAGTCAAGCGTGCAGCTGCCAAGATGCCACTTGCCACCAGTTTGGCCATATTTCAGAGCTGCAACATCACTGGAGTGCCCAAAAGCACAAGGTGTGCAATACTCAGAGACATGGCTAAGGTAAGAAAGGCTGAAAGACGACCACCACTGAACAAGACACACAAGCTGAAACGTCAAGACTGGGCCAAGAAATATCTCAAGACTGATTTTTCTAAGGTTTTATGGACTGATGAAATGAGAGTGAGTCTTGATGGGCCAGATGGATGGGCCCGTGGCTGGATTGGTAAAGGGCAGAGAGCTCCAGTCCGACTCAGACGCCAGCAAGGTGGAGGTGGAGTACTGGTTTGGGCTGGTATCATCAAAGATGAGCTTGTGGGGCCTTTTCGGGTTGAGGATGGAGTCAAGCTCAACTCCCAGTCCTACTGCCAGTTTCTGGAAGACACCTTCTTCAAGCAGTGGTACAGGAAGAAGTCTGCATCCTTCAAGAAAAACATGATTTTCATGCAGGACAATGCTCCATCACACGCGTCCAAGTACTCCACAGCGTGGCTGGCAAGAAAGGGTATAAAAGAAGAAAATCTAATGACATGGCCTCCTTGTTCACCTGATCTGAACCCCATTGAGAACCTGTGGTCCATCATCAAATGTGAGATTTACAAGGAGGGAAAACAGTACACCTCTCTGAACAGTGTCTGGGAGGCTGTGGTTGCTGCTGCACGCAATGTTGATGGTGAACAGATCAAAACACTGACAGAATCCATGGATGGCAGGCTTTTGAGTGTCCTTGCAAAGAAAGGTGGCTATATTGGTCACTGATTTGTTTTTGTTTTGTTTTTGAATGTCAGAAATGTATATTTGTGAATGTTGAGATGTTATTGGTTTCACTGGTAAAAATAAATAATTGAAATGGGTATATATTTGTTTTTTGTTAAGTTGCCTAATAATTATGCACAGTAATAGTCACCTGCACACACATATATCCCCCTAAAATAGCTATAACTAAAAACAAACTAAAAACTACTTCCAAAACTATTCAGCTTTGATATTAATGAGTTTTTTGGGTTCATTGAGAACATGGTTGTTGTTCAATAATAAAATTAATCCTCAAAAATACAACTTGCCTAATAATTCTGCACTCCCTGTATAGGGGCCTATTTATGAAAGGCCAGTCGGACATGATCTGATCAGCGGATCATGTCCGACAGACCTCGCTGAATACGGAGAACAAAACGCTCTCCGCATTCAGTATTGCACCAGCAGCTCTTGTGATCGGGTTGAATCGGATGATCGGGTTGAATTGCAGCGATGTCTGTCCGCCTCCTCAGAGCAGACGGACAGGTTATGAAGCAGCGGTCTTTAGACCACTGCTTCAAACTGGTGTTTCTGTGTAGCCTGAAAGCTTGCCAGAAACACAGGGCTTCAAGCTCCATACATTAATTGAAATGGGTATATATTTGTTTTTTGTTAAGTTGCCTAATAATTATGCACAGTAATAGTCACCTGCACACACAGATATCCCCCTAAAATAGCTATAACTAAAAACAAACTAAAAACTACTTCCAAGACTATTCAGCTTTGATATTAATGAGTTTTTTGGGTTCATTGAGAACATGGTTGTTGTTCAATAATAAAATGAATTCTCAAAAATACAACTTGCCTAATAATTCTGCACTCCCTGTAGATAACATTGAACTCATGCACGTGAATTTACTAAGGAGTGAGCACTGATTGGCTAAAATGCAGGTCTGTCAAACGAACTGAGATAAGGAGGCAGTCTTCAGAGGCTTAGATACAAGGTAATTACAGAGATAAAACGTGTATTTATATTACTGTGTTAGTTATGAAAAACTGGGGAATGGGTTATTAAGGGATTATCTATCTTTTAAAACAACAAAAATATTGGTGTTGACTGTCCCTTTAAGGTTTTTCTTCCTCTCAATATTGGCGGGGAGTCAGTAAGGGCTGTAAACTGTTCATCTAACGCCTGTTACTTTGCACAGCCAGTATGTGATGATCGCATCTACTACAGATATATACTTGCTAATTTTCAGTAGGTGCATATCTCTTTATCAGAAACGCGCGCTCGTAATGGCAGCACAGTTTCTTGTCGACATTCGCGTGACCTGCTTTCTGCTTCAGTTATTCCAGCGGAGCGGTGTCCTTGCGATTCCAACTTTTTCTCTTTTTATAGTAGAATGAGTTACATGGGTCCGCTACAGGCATCTCCTTCTTGGTGCGTTCCGGTTTGTAGATCGGCTGACTTTCCATCAACTGCCAAGCTATTAAATTAATTTATGGTTTCATTTGAATGCATGAGCTTGGGATTTTAAATATCAATAAACTATCTTCAGATTGCAATCTGGTCGTGGGATTTGGATCACGGCTAGTTTTGTCGTTTGTTGATATGTATAATAAAAGTCAGGTTAACCTCCTCAGTCAGTCAAGGTGTAGTGGCCATTCTAGTTACTTTCCCATATTATACTGTTTTTAAAAGTGACAGTATTTAATTGTTGCATTTTAAATATACCCTTTCTTGCCCTTTGTTCTGTGGGGAAAGTACTCTGTGAGTTATTACAGGCTGGCTTTCCTCAGAAGGAGCAAGCAGTGTATGCGAGTTGCTTATTTGTTTTCCCTATTTGATAGGGCAATCAATGTGCAAAAATTGTTTTAAACTATGCTTTCGCTAGTCTCTTGAGGGTACAGAGAGAGCATTGCCTCTGAGCCCAATGTCTCCCAGGATGATGCTGTTTAGGCAGTGCCACAGCTTTTTCCTTTTTTGTCCCAAGCCTCAATGGGGTCACATGCAGTGCCCTGTGGTTCCTCTCTATCTCCTGGAGGAGTTATTTGCCTGCAGAATTGCTGCCCAGATATCGTCTGCTGTATTTGTGGCATTGTCTACTTTTCCTATACTAAAGGGATATCGCAAGAGGTTATCGATTTAGATAGTAAGGTTTCTGTTCAACCTGCTGCTTCTCAGTTTGCCCTTCCTCATGGGGCTGATGAGGAGGATACGTCGGTAGCCTCTGACCGTGAAACCTCAGATTTGGATAGTATAATTCCTTTATCTGATGCTGAAGCAGTAACCTTCAGATTTATGCCTGAACACCTTGTGCATTGTTAAAGGAGGTTTTGGCTACTTTAGATGACTCCGATATCTTGTCGTTGTCAACCCTAAGATAGCTAGTAAATTTAATATTTGCTAGGATTCCTTTGTGGACACACAGTGCCTATAGCAGATGGAACATTTCCACTCTGGCTAAGAGACTTCGATCCCTATAGAGGATAACTGCTCCTTTAAGGATCAATGGACAAGCTGAAAGCTTATTTTGCATTGTATGACCACTGGGTCTACTGCGGCATCCTTTGGGTGCAGTGCCTTGTCTGATACCAATTTGGTAGAGACTTCTTTGGAGGAGATTCAGGATAGAATTAAGGCTCTTAAAGGGACAGTAAACACCAGCATTTTTGTTGTTTTAAAAGATAGATAATCCCTTAATTACTAATTCCCCAGTTTTGCATAACCAACACAGTTATAATTATACACGTTTTAACTCTGTAATTACCCTGTATCTAAGACTCAGCAGACTGCCCCCTTATTTCGGTTCTTTTGACGGACTTGCATTTTAACCAACCAGAACTGTCTTCATGGTAAATTCACGTGCATGAGCTCAATGTTATCTATATGAAACACCTGAACTAATGCCCTCTAGTGGTGAAATACTATCAAAATGCATTTAGATTAGAGGCGGCCTTCAAGGTCTAAGAAATTAGCATATGAACCTCCTAGGTTTAGCTTTCAACTAAGAATACCAATAGAACAAAGCAAAATTGGTGATAAAAGTAAATTGGAAAGTTAAAATTACATGCCCTATTTGAAACATGAAAGTTTTTTTGGACTTGACTGTCCCTTTAAGCTAGCTAATTATTTCCTTCTGTTGCTTCCATGCAAGTCATTTGACTGAGAGCCAAGATGACTGGCTGCGTTGTTCTAGCCCACAGGGCATTGTGGCTCATGTCTTGGTTGGATTTTTCTTCAAGACAAAGCTTCTGGCGCTCCTTAAGGGTGTGACCTTGTTTGGTCCTGGTCTGGCAGAAATGTTTCTAACATTACTACATCTAGCTAGAAGCATAGACCTTAAGGACATCAGAGTAGAGTCCTGCTGCTGAGTTTAAATCAGCATGAAGGCTTGCCCCCAATCCGGGATTGGATAAATGGGGTGGTGAATTTCTCTGTATTCTTTAAACGTGGATACGAGATGTCCCAGTTAGGCTGTGGTCTAGTATCTCAGAGTTCCCTATACCTTCCTCCCTGAGGCAGGTTCCTCCTCTCATGTTTATGTGCAGTCCAGATTAGAGAGAGACTATTTTGTCTTGCGTTTGGACCTCTAGCCTTAAAGTGTCTCTGCAAGTTCTCAGGGTACCGTCCTTTAACATGGAAACCATTTGTTTCCTTTGTCCTTTGGTCCAGGAGGGTCAGTTACCTTACCGACCATAAATGCGTACCTTCAAGTTCTTGAGATTTGCTTTTCTGAAAGACTCTTTCAGTTTGTGGTTTTTCTTCCTTTAGCCTTGCCACGGCTCCCTGATTTTGTCTCACTCTGGACAGTGATTAGGTTTTGGGGAATACAGTGGCGCCCTTTCTGGACGACATTTTGGTTCAGGCGCTATGTTTTTAACAGACTATCTCTCATTCAGAGATCTTGTCTTTTCCACGTTTCCTCGGATGGAAAGTGAATCTGGAAATGAGTTGTCCTTGTTTCAGTTACAGGGGTAGTTTGCTTAGGGACCATAATACTTTCCCTATCTATGATTATTTTTCTGGCAGAGATCAGAAAATCAAAGATTCTCTCCTCTTGTCTTTCACTGAGTTTAATGTTCGGCCCTTAGTGGCTCTACGGATGGAGGTAATTTGTCTAATGGTCGTCTTGATGGACACATTTCCATTGCTCTGTTCCATTTGAGAGCTCTGTAGTTTTGCATGCTCAGTCAATATAACGGGGACCATTCGGATTTGTCTCAGAGTATAGATCTGGATCAGTCGACAAGAGACTCTCTTCCATGGTGATGTTCTCAGGAGCATCAGTCTTAGGGCAGGTGCTTCTGGAGACTTTCTTGGGTAATTGTGACCATGGACGCCAGCCTTCTGGGCTGGGAGCAGTCTGGGACTCGTTCAAGGTGCAAGGACTATGGACTCATTAGGAGTCTGCTCTCCCCATAATCTTTTGGAGTTGAGAGCAATTTTCAATGCTCTGATGGCTTGGCCTCAGTTGTCCTTAGCTAGTTTATCAGGTTCTAGTCAGACAAATAACCTCAGTGGCTTACTTCAAACACCAGGGAGGAACTCTGAATTCCTTAGCTATGAAGGAGGTGGTTCGGATTGTTCAGTGGGCAGAAGCTCACAATTGCTGTCTATCTGCCATCCACATTCCAGGAGTGGACAACTGGGAAGCAGATTTCCTGAGCAGTCATCCTGGGGAGTGGGAACTACATCCGGAGGTGTTCTCCAGTTTGGATCTGATGGCGTCTTGGCAGAATGCCAAGCTCCCAAGGTACGGTTCAAGGTCAGGAGAGCCACAGGATGCTCTGATAGATGCTCTGGCAGTCCCTTGGGATTGCAAGCTGGCATACCTGTTTCATCTGTTTGCTCTCCTTCCACAAGTCATTGCTCGTATCATACAGGTGAGAGCGTTGGTGATTCTAATAACCCCTGCATGGATTTGCAGGATCTGGTATGCAGACCTAGTGGAGATGTCGGTTCTCCCACCTTGGAGAATGCCTCTGAGGAAGGACCTTCTAATTCAGGGTCCCTCCCTTCATCCATATCTTGTTTCCCTGAAGCTGACTGCTTGGAGATTGAACACTTAGTTCTGTCTAGGCGTGGTTTATCTTGAGTCGGTCATTGAGACCATGATTTAGGCTTGCATGCCTGTTCCTAGAAGAATCTACCATAAGATATGGTGTAAATATCATTATTGTTGTGTATCTAAGGGCTACTCTTGGAGTAGGATCAGGATTCCTAGGATTTTGTCCTTTCTCCACGAAGGTCTGGAGAAGGGTTTGTCAGTCAGTACCCTGAAGGGTCAGATTTCTGCATTATATTTTTTGCTAAATAAGCGTCTGACAGATGTTCCAGATGTGCAATTTTTTGTCAGGCCTTGGTCAGAATCAGGCCTGTGTTTAAGTCTGCTGATCCTCCTTGGAGACTTTATCTTGTTCTTAAAGCTTTGCAGCAGGCTCCGTTGAGCCATTGCATTCCATAGTTATCTTGGAAGGTTTTGTTTCCTCTTGCTATCTCTTCTGCTCGGAGAGTTTTGGAACTCTTAGCTTTGCAGTGTGATTCGCCTTCTCTTATCTTTCATTCTGATAAGGCGGTGCTTCGTACTTAGTTAGGTTTCCTTCCTAAAGTTGTTTTAGATAGTAATATTAATCAGGAAATTGTTCCTTTACTATATCCTAATCTTTCTTCTCATAAGGAACGTTTGTGGCAGAACTTGGATGTTGTGCATACTATAAATTCTATCTACAGGCGACTAAGGATTTTTGCCAGTCTTCTGCCTTGTTTGTTTGTTTCTCTGGGAAACGTAAGGGTCAGAAAGCTACTGCTACTTCTCTTGCTCTCTGATTGAGAAGTATAATTCGTTGGATTATGAGACTGCTGGACAGCAGTCTCCTGAGAGAATTACGGCTCATTCCACGAGAGCTGTCTCCTTTTCTTGGGCTTTCATAATGAAGCTTCTGTGGAACAGATTTGCAGGGCTACAACTTGGTCCTCTTTACATACTTTTCCAAATTTGATACTTTTGCCTCAGCTGAGGCCTGTTTTGGGAGAAAGGTTCTTCAAGCGGTGGTGCCTTCTGTTTAGGTCGGCCTGTCTTGTCCCTCCCTAGTCATCTGTGTCCTCTAGCTTGGGTATTGGTTCCCAACAGTAAATGATGATGTTGTGGACTAACCATATCTTAGGAAAAAAAACAAAATGTATGCTTACCTGATAAATGTATTTATTTCCGGATATGGTGATTCCACGACCCCACCATTTATTTTTGTTTAAACAACAGGCACCTCTACACCTATGTGTTACTCCTTTTTCTCCATGACCCTTTAGTCGAATGACTGTGGGTTTGTGGGAAGAGAAGTAATACTTAACAGTTTGGCTGTGGTGCTCTTTGCCTGATCCTGCTAGCCAGGAGTGATATTCCCAACAGTAAATGATGATGTTGTGGACTCACCATATCCGGAAATAAATAAATGTATCAGGTAAGGATAAATTTTGTTTTTGTGATTGGCTGACTAGATGTGTTCATCTTTCTGCCAGTAGTGCAATGCTGTTCCTTCAGCAAATGATAACAAGATAATGTAGCAAATTTGATAATTGAAGTAAATTGGAATGTTATTTAAAATTGCATGTTCTATCCAAATCATGAAAGAAAATGTTGGGGTTTCCTATCCCTTTAAGGGGGTCAAAAGGGGAGGCTGACTTATGAGGATACCTATATCTCAAAAAAGCCGACGTTACAGACGTGAAAATTGGTATTCAGATTCTTCTTGAAAAATAAAGAAATACGTGTTTTAACATTTCCCTGAAAATCCACTTAAGGGGGGTCTGATTTATGAGGATACCTTTATCGCAAAAAAACAACGATGTTACAGACGAAAAAATTGTTATTTAGTTTCTCCTTTAAAAATAAAGAAATACATGTTTTAACATTTCACGAAAATCCACTTATGGGGAGCCAAAAGAGGGGGGGCTGACTTATGAGGAAGCCTATATCTCAAAAACCAAAGATGTTACAGACGTGAAAATTGGTATTTAGATTCTCTTTGAAAAATAAAGAAACATGTGTTTTACCATTTCCCCAAAATCCACTTAAGGGGGGTCAAAAGAGGGGGTGTGATTTATGAGGATACCTATAGCGCAAAAACCAACAATGTTACAGACGTGAAAATTGGTATTTAGATTCTCCTTTATTAATAAAGAAACACGTGTTTTACCATTTACCTAAAATCCACTTAAGGGAGGTCAAAAGGGGGGGCTGATTGATAAAATACCTATAAATCAAAATTCAAAGCTGTTACAGACGTGAAAATTGGTATTTAGATTCTCATTTAAAAATAAACATGTGTTTTACCATTTCCCAAAGATCCACTTAAGGGGGGGTCAAAAGGGGGGGTGATTTATGAAGATACCTATATCTCAAAAACCAAAATTGTTACAGATGTAAAAATTGGTATTTAGATTACGAGAATTAAAGAAAACTCAAAAAGTTCAGGTCAGTGAGTGTGCAACCCGAACGGGCACACGTCGTTGCAAGTGGTCGGGTTCTTCGCTATTTTTTACAAATCACAAAATCCACGTGAGCGAAGCCGCGTGCAACAGCTAGTATATATATATAAAAATATATATGTCGGGTTAGCACAAATTAGATTTTTTAACTGTTTGTTTGTCTGAAGAAGGAAATTTTTAACCCGACACATCACATAATTAAAAGGGTATTTTTTGCACAGTTGACTAAAGACCAGTGAGTGCTTAATATGTTTTTTGACATTATCTTGATAAATTTAAGAGCACCCTGGCAGTTGGAGATATTGAAGTGAGAGTGCACCTATTTTATTGCAGTGAGCATAGCCGACATTTAAGCCCACACCTGGGCTGAAACGTTGGATATGCTCACTGCAAAAAAATATTACGTTGAAAAACAAAAGCTGAGTCTTCGTGAATTAACTATTTGAATACAAGGACTTGGTGAATATAATTTTTGGAGTGCCTATTTCATTTGAGTCAATATATATATAAAAATATATATATATTTTTTTTTTTATTTATGAATAAATAGAACATAATGTGAAGAACATTGTAATGTGAAACATTTATATTTTCATGTAGGGTTAGCACACATGAGAACATGCGATTGTATTTGCGAAACAGAATGTGTGGTGTTTTTTTCCCACTTTTTTTTCTCCATTGATTTCTATGGGGGAATACGTGAACACGCACGCAATATTCTAAGTTTGGCTTTTTGCGCTTGTCGGGTTAGTGCAAGAGCGAAAACAGTTTACTTTCAACTCATAATACAAGCGCAACCCGACAAGAGCAAGAAACTTACTTCTAGCGCAGTTTATGCTTGAGCGTTAATTAGTGCTCCACTCGTAATCTGGCCCAAAATGTTTCATCTAACCTTGTGGCGCACTTTCTTTATGTATTTTGCTGCTTTTTCTGTAATTTACCTCTGAAAAAGCACAAAATGCATTTTAGATAGGCTGAAATGCAATTTTGTGAAATGCAGAACCTTACATGCTGATTGGTTAATATGTAAAAGAACTCTTTTATATCAGTACTTAATAGCCCACAGCAAAGATGGACAACATTTAAGAAGCTTTCCAAATAATTGTATGTCCCAGGACTGCAAAACATTGCATATCATTCTAACAAAATTACAGTTTTTAAATTATTTGATACATTTATTTTGCAGGCAGTTGATTATTTTTGATGCACAAACATATGATTATAGCCAGATATTGTTTCAGATTATTACTTTTATGGTTTTGTAACCATGTGACTTGTACTATGCTGTGCCTGGCATTGCTTAAACTTAACAAAAATAAGATGTGATTTTACTCATTTGTTTTTACAATGGTGTTTTAAACTCACGCACCAAAATGTTGTGCAATGTGCAGTCACTATTTTACTTATTTAATGGAGCATCTTTCTCTGAAAATAGAAAAATGTCCTTTACAAAACTACAAATTCCTATTTTTTTGTTATAATGTATTTCATTAAACAGATACTGTAAATGTTGCCAATATTATAGTAGCTACCTCCTTCACAAGCGAACATGTTTGTAAGATAATAGAGTCTTGAACAATAGGGATTATCTTATTACAGGAAGACTGGTTTTATATGTGGGAAATAATCACAGTAAACCAAAACAAATTGATCAAATAGATATTTAAAGACTTTGTTTAGAAAAAGACAAGAGACTCAATAAGCTACCATAAATAGTAATGAAGCTACTGTGTATACATAATATCAATACCTGGTGTAAAATCATCATTTGTTTTGCTATTGTTGATTTCCTAGTATCCTTTGTATAAGAAACAATCATACCAGAAATTTAGTGAATTGGTCTATTTAGAACCAGAGAATAAAAACATTGTTCTGATTCAGAATATAAAACATATTTTCAACATTTATGCTCTAAATCTGTTACATTTGACTCTTCTGTTTATGTATAAACACATGGTAAAGAATATATTTGTGTTCTTCAGTTTTGTATGGCACGTTTATTTACTGGTCAATATGTTTTCTGGCAGACAGGGATTGTAATAAAACTAGACATTGTTTTGAATTGTTCATCATTTTTCTTAACAAAACTAAATGCATGATTGAACATTTGACTACTTGTAAATTTGTCTCATGAGAGACATGAGTTTACTCAACTTCTTCTTGATATCAATTAGAGTAAACCACATTATTTATATGGGTGAGCTCTAATGTCACCTGGTCACTACCGGTCATCCGAAACTTCTCACATTTTAGTGCTCCATTTTTTATCATCTTAGATTTTTTTTGTATTTTGTATAGTTGAAAAACTTCTTAGGACTTGTCTTGCAATCCTTTGTATTTTTCTTTCTTTCTATTTTAGGTTATCTGATTGCTTTTTTGTGTTATTTGATAGATACCTTTTATAGATTGAAGGATAAGTCAGTGTCATGCCCTTTATCTCCACTTGCAATGTATTAAAGACAACTAAATATAGAATAGACTTAATCTAGTTTCCACCAGAACTTCATATAGGGGTTGACATTTTGAGGACGAGGGTACTAAAGTAGGATTCAACCTTATGTTTCAGGAGTGAAGCTTTTTGAACCATAATGTCCACTGAGAAATTAAAGCTGGATTGGAATAGTAAGACTTCATACTGACGGAGTTCAAAAATGAAGGTTCATATAGTATTAAACAATATAAAAGAAAACAAGATTTATACATACGAGTAAGGCAATGCAGACCAAGATTAAGGGTTCCATGATCAAAAATATTTTTCTTTCTTTCTTTTTTGTGAGCATTATATTGTAACGTAGGTGTCTCTTAAAATCCAGAACTCTGCAAAACGAGATAAACAGCTCTCAAGTTAAAATTTGTCTTTCTACATTTTTGAAGGGCCTTGCAGTACTAACGAGACTTCGAGCTAATCTTGCCAGAGTGAGGAGCTTTAGATCATTGGGCCCTAAGACTTTAGCTGTTGTTAGAGAAAATTGCAAAGTGGGGCTTCTTAAACCCCCAAAAATGCTCCTATCTTTACTACCCATGCCCCTATTATACATAATCACACTGCAAAATGTATTTAGACATGAAACAAATTTATAAGACACAATGAAGGTTTGTCAATAATAAAGCTCTAGGTCTGAAGATAAATAATACGTTAAAAAGTTGGTAATATTCTCTATTTATTATATACCTGTTGGTGATACTTGGGTTGGGGATAAGATTGAAGGGATAAGTTATATAGTTTAATGGCCCTCATGGCAGGTAAATACTTGTCTTGTAGTTCACCCAGCTTTGATTGATTTGATAAAAAAAAGCCTTCCCTGAGACACTTTATAAACATTGTGATAAATATAAAAATGTACATTTTACTTTTTTACATTTTTATATTTATCACAATGTTTATATATTATTTTTGCTGATCTTGAATCTTTCGCTCAATATACACTTTTACACATTTGCATATTCTACACTGCACTACGGGTGCTTCATCTTCCACTTGAGATAAGGTTACATCCAGTGACGTGCAGTGACGTCAGAGGCTGGTGAGGCAGTGGCTAGGATACTCCTTCATTCTTTAGATATCCTTTGTTGAAGAAATAGCAATGCACATGGGTGAGCCAATCACATGAGGTATCTATGTGTAGCCACCAATCAGCAGCTACTGAGCATATTTAGATATGATTTTCAACAAAGGATATCAAAAGAATGAAGAAAATTAGATATTAGATGTAAATTGGAAAGTTATTTAAATTTGCATATGGGTTTCATGTCCCTTTAAATGCTGTCTTGGAAAACTGGTCAACTTAGTAAACATCTGATTTTAGTCTAAAAGGATTGTAATAGAAACTCTTGCCAGATAACACAATGCTTGCTCTGATTATGAGATCTAGAAATCCATGCCCATTAAAATATGTTTAAAACATACTTTTTACTTTAATGCTGCAAATTATGCTTATAGATTCTTTCATTATTCAGTAAATATAAAAATGTCTTGATCCAGTGGCGGCTGGTGAAATTAAAAGATGGTGGGGCGTTTGACCCCACCCCTTTAAATAAAGCCACACCATTAGATGGCACTACCAATTCATTAATTAAATAAATAAAAGGTAGACAGAAACACAGAAAAGCACTCGGGGGGAGAGAGACACAGAGGGTTAGAGAGAGAGAGAGAGACACAATTATACACAGAAGGTTAGCGAGAGAGAGAGAAAGAGAGACACAATCACACACAGAGGGTTAGAGAGAAAGAGAGACACAATCACACACAGAGGGTTAGAGAGAGAGAGACACAATCATACACAGAAGGTTAGAGAGAGAGAGAGAAAGAGAGACACAATCACACACAGAGGGTTAGAGAGAGAGACACAATCACACACAGAGGGTTAGAGAGAGAGAGAGAGAGAGAGAGAGACACACAATCACACACAGAGGGTTAGAGAGACACATAAGGGATGAGAGTCAGAGGGGGAGGAAGAGAGACAGAGAGAGAAAGAGACCATGGGGGAGAACAACACATAAGGAGAGAGATGGATAGATAGAGAGAGAGACACACACACACACACACACACAAAGGGGGGGGGGGCCACTGCATTTTAAAGTAATAAAACAGCAGAGCTACAGAGAGTTCAGAAAATGTGTCTATAATTTAGTGTGAAGTACAGAGGCAAGCTGCTAAGTTAGAGGGTGTAAAGTTTGAGTAAACAAAATACAAAAACGACCCTGCTGTAAAAGAGTAAAAAAACACTAAACCACATTCATTAAATTATCATTTTCACTAACAGAATCCCTTTCAGTAAAATCTTACTTTAATAAGATGTGACTGAAACACTGCAGTGCTCTCTCTGCCTCTATTCCTGCTCTGTAAGGATTCAGGAAGTGACAGTGGCACATTCCACTGCACTTAGAGGGGAAGAACAGAACTCTCTTTTTCACTTTAGCAAAGCTAGCAGGTTCACAGGACAGCAACAAAATATATGAAAGTGGTTTTTTTCCGTTTTTGTTTTGTTTTATATGATTTAACATCCAGCCCCAACCCTATGTTTCACTTACTAATGCCTCTCGCTGGATTGGTTCAGCCCAAATAGGACTGCCTCAAATAAGCAGTTAATGGGCCATGCAATGATTTTAACCACTTGCATCCAGTAAGTGGCGCAGCATGTTGTGTAATGGTGGGCAGAACTGCTTGTGCCTCTCCATTACACAACATATAGCTGTGAGAAAAAAAAAATGCTGGGGAAAAAAAAATTACAATTTTTTTTTTTTTTTTTTTTTTAAAAGCCAATAAAAAAAATATATTTGTGCCCATATGAGAGGTGAAGCACTGCCTCACCTGCCTCTAGTGACTGCACATCACTGGTTACATCTCTTAAACTGTTGGAACAGCCACTTCAGCCACTAGGTGTACCAGTTTCTTATTAATAGAGGCAGATTTGTATTGCTAGATTTTACTGTTAGCTAGGTGGATCCACCTGTGCATTGTTTTATTTGTACCTTTTTTATTCCTATATGTATACTTTACCATTTATCTCTATATTAAATAATATGAATGCATGACAACCACATGAAGACATTAAATTAGAGTTTATTCCAAGCACTGCACCTGCCTTTGGCGCTTCTTACAAATCCAAAACACTTTTTTGTGACCCCCTTGTTTTGGTATTTCTTTTTTTGTGGAAAATGCTTTCAGCTTCCACTTTATTAAGTCCCTAATATATTTGAAGGTTTCTATCACGTCAACTCTTTCCCTTCTCTCCTCTAAACTATACTTTAAAATTTGCTTGAAAATATTATACTGATCATTTCAAATTCAAACACTGCTATTACATTATTTTGTATTGTGTATTTGTCAGTTATTCAAATCTACTGTATTTAATGGTCCCTTAAGATGGTTAAATAAAACAGGAATGGAATAAAAACATTTCAGTTGTTGATAATAAATATATATATACATAGTCTTAAAGGGACACTCAATCAAAATAAAACTTTCATTATTCAGATAGAGCATGTCATTTTAAACAACTTTCCAATTTACTTCCATTAACAAAATGTGCACAGTTTTTTATATTTACACTTTTTGAGTCACCAGCTCCTACTGAGCATGTGCAAGGCTGTCATATGGTACGTGTATGCATTTGTGATTGGCTGATGGCTGTCACATGGTACAGGGGGAGTGGAAAAAGACATAACTTTTAAAATTGTCAGAAAAAAATCTACTACTCATTTGAAGTTCAGACTAAGTGCTATTGCATTGTCTTGTTATCTTGCATTTGTTGATTATGCAAATCTACAGTGTTGACTGGTCCTTTAAGGTCCAAATATTGTTAGTGAAAAAGTAGAAGCTTACTTTTATAGACAAAGGTATAAGATACTCTGTGATATAATGAAATCTTGTTTTAAAATTAGATATGTTCACATTCTACCACTGGCAGAACTGATTTTGGAGGAATTGTGCAATTCAAAGTCAGTTGCTACTTAAATAAAGATTTAAAAATGCTAATATGTACTCTCTAATACATCACCCACTTTCTTGCATGCTACAATCTTTGAAGGAATAATGGAGGCACATTGGTTCACCTATAGTACCATTCTAGTGAACACTCCCAGTATCAGATGATTCAGGAGACAGAGGAAACTTGGTCCGTAGCAAAACATGTAATCTATTCCTCTTAATAAGAGATTGATAATGGGGGAAAATATATACGTTATGAACAACAACCATAATAACAACAACAACGTAGTTTTATAAATATACATCAGGCAGCTAGACATTCATCTGTGTAATTTTATAACTTATGTTTGCTGATGTATTTATTTAAAAATGTAGATCTATGCTAAAAGTGATGTTTTGTAATGGTGTTAAACTACAAAAGTTTGTAATGTTGAATTTTACAAAACTATACTTTAGATATTTCCATAAACTTTAGGAAAATACCCATAAAAAAATATTTTTTAATATAACTGTGGTGATTATTAAATAGGGTACACATATAAATATCACAATCTACAAGGTAAGCTTGAAAACAACATAGGAAAAAAATAATGTCATTGATTTTTAAGTATTAAACACCTAAGTATAGTTTGGCATGGTGGTACAAAATGACTTGACAATGTAAGGGTTAACCTGATTGAACAAGAAGCTTTGTTTATTCCACAGTCCTGTGACTCATTTAAGAATAATACCGTGTTTGCCTGCGAAATGATTTGCAAATGTTATGGCTATTTTAATACACCACTTGTGCTTGAGTTAGGCTCCAAGTTATGACAGAGTAAATATGTAAATGTGATCTCTGCTATACAATTGTTTAAAATGCTATGTGCAAACTTTGCCCAGCTTCAATCAAACATAGTATCCAATATTAACTAAAAATCTGTAGAATTACCAACTAAAGAAAGATTTCTATAACTCAGGAAGTTAACTAAAATTTGAGGAACACATGGGAAATGGAGATATTTTTGACCACTGGTGTTCCCTTTAAATGACCAATAAGTATAGTACAATCAACAGCTGCATAATAAGCAGACAATGCAATAGCACTTATTCTGCCTTTCAAATTAGCAATTTACTTTTTTTATAACAGTTCAACATGAGCTTTCCTTTTCCTGCCTTATATTATGTGACAAACATCAGCAAATCAGACATATGTGTTAAATTGCATGTTCTATATGAACCATGAGTTTCATTTTGATATTAGTTTTCCTTTAAATGTATTAAGGATCATTCACACTTTGAATACATTTAAACTGATAGAAAGATTTAAAACAAATGTGCATTTCAATGTGAAATAGAAGCATTTTTGAAATATACTTTCATTAGCAAAAATGCTTCTAGTAAAAGTTATAACTTTTTTTAATGTAGTATACGTACATATCCTATTAAGGCCGTGCACCAGTATTCAAACACCACACCTGCTCAGAGCATAAAGCAGTGGCTTGTAGTACACAAATGATGTCTTCAGAAGCAATACACACCACCAACAGCTCTCTGGGGAACAATAATAATAACTTTTAATAGATGCAATTTTTGCTAATGCAACCCATGCAATTTAATTTTTAAACTTTGTATCCCTTTTATTGTATTGTTAACAGGTTTTATTTGATTAGGTTTTCATTTCATACAACTCATTGTTTTTGCTTGTCTTTAGAAGCCAATGCACACACCAGAATAGCACTAATTAAAGTGACACTAAACCCAAAATGTTTCTTTCCTAATTCAGGTAAAGAATACAATTTTAAACAACATTCCAATTTATGTCTTTTATCTAATTTGCTTTAGTCTTTAAATATCCTTTGTTAAAGAAATATCAATGCAGATGGGTGAGGCAATCACATAAGGCATCTATGTGCAGCCACCATTCACCAGCTACTGATCCTATCCAGGTATGCTTTTCAACAAAGGATATCAAGAGAATGAAGCAAATTAGAGAATAGAAGCAGATTAGAAACTTGTTTAAAATTGCACGCTCTTTTTAAATCATGAAAGAACAAATTTGGGTTTCATGTCCCTTTAACAAGTCAACAAGCGTTTGCTTCTGCTAATGGTCGCATGGAGGTGCCTGTTTGTTTTTTAAACATGAGATTTGCCAGGTCCTTCATTCTAAGCTGCACCAGATATTTCTTAGATTTATTTGTTAAAGCAAAGAACATTCTTTGTAAACAATCTGCCTCAATCCTTTTCAATAGCCTTTGAGTATGTGACGGGAAATGAAAGTGTATAAAGAAGAAGTGAGAGCAAAACACATGCACGGCTGAGCAAAAGAGTATAATTCGGTGTGAACAGGAATCAGCAGCAAACACCTGCTGCCCGTCCTAGAGCCGCCCTCATTGCTAGAGATTCTACCTGAAGAGTCTGACTTACACGTCCGATAAACAAAAGTAGTCACGCGGCTCCACCCGCGGGAGGGGCTCTGAGAGTACACACAGCCCGCTCTAGCCTTCGGTTCCAGGAATCAGTTGTCAGGCGGTTTAAAAACAAGAGAACATGTGAAGGCTGATGAGAAACTGACAAGCGGAATAGGTTGCTGGGATAAAGAGAATGCTTTAGGTAAGTCAGCTGAGGCGCTAGTACAAAGATGAGCCACAGTGTGATATAGTAATACATATGCGGCTAGAGATACACAGCATATATAGCGTTACTAGATAAAATCAGTGCAGCAGGCATAAGTAGTGTAGGTTGTTATGGGCAAATATCACAGTGTCCGAGTAATATGATAAAGCGGAGCAGGGGATGAGACAAGGAAGCGCAAGGTCCAGGTTACAGGTTTGGTAGTTGCCAGTGCAGGTAAATGTTTTTTTCTTGTTTAACTTAAAGTAAATAACACATCAGCAATGTAGAGGGAATTAGTATAGCCAGACATCTAGGAACAAACAATGTGAAGACCATCACTGTGTGTTATAGGCTATAAGGTTTATTATACGCTCCCTCCTGTTGGCCACCAGAAAAAAAATAAAAAAAATAATATATATATATATATACACTGTATTACAATACAATACCCATAGAAAGTCTAGGGGTTAAACTGGCATACAGTGGCAAAGCTGGTTTTCAGTGTATATTTATGTATTATTGTTATAAAGTCCTTTTTTGAAAGAGATTCACTTTCTGTGGACTATGGAACTGAGCCAGTAAAGGAGTATATTTAAACCAACCTTTCTAGAACAATGTGTTTATAGTGATATTTGCTGGAAAAAAGGAAGCATTTTTAATGAATAATTTTTGAAGTTATCTTTTTCTTTTATTCTACTGTATTTCTTGCTGCGTTCATGCTTGTTTGTTCACCTGTCTTACTAAATTTGCTTATTTGAGGGTTTTTATATAGAAGTATTTGTTACAGTTGATTATAGAATTTCAAAAATGTGATCACAGGAACTGATACAGTTCTATTGTGGCCCTTCATATAAAAAGGCTGACACCTCTGTTGTAAGAAGCAAAGATGACACAATAGGATACCTCAGGAACAGGTGCACAAACAGCTAGGAAAGGCACTTACAACACCTGAAACCGTAATTAGAGCAGTGAATAATACATACAAAATGGTTCACTGGAGCAGCCAGTGCAGACAGTACTTTTATGATTCTACACGACTATAGTATTTGTAAGATTATGCAATACACTTCAATTATGCTTATACTCGGATTCATATTTTGCTCTACAGTTGATTGATATTTTAAACATTTATTAAATCTTGTGCACTGCAATGCTTGATTGCTGATATATATATATAATAATAAAAACACATTTGAGGAAGTACTTATTTTATTTCTTGTGTGTGCGCATTTATGAGAGCAGAGTATATATTTTACTATATTTACTATGCAAATGTGACACACTTCCTTGTAATGCACAAGTTTATAACTAGGGATTTTTGTTTTAACAATGCATGTTTTTACTTCCAGATATTTTTCAAATGCAGCTAACACCTAAAAATTCCACTGTCAAACGTTAAAGGGACAGTCTTGTCAAAATTAAACTTTAATGATTCAGATAGGGCATGCAATTTTAACCCTTTAACGCCGTTCTGCCGTTCTATTCCGTCATATTTACACTGGGCTTTAAAGCCGTTATGACGGAATAGAACGTCATAACAAACAGCTGTCCTGTAGCCTTCTGTGCTTCAAGCACTTGATCGCGGTCTGGAGGGCGTTCCTAGGGTTGTAGGGACGCCCCCCAGATGCGATCCAATAATTGAAATCTCGCGATCGTATGCACGATCGCGTAGTTTCAATTTGTCTACATCGGAACAGGTGTTCTGATGTAGGCACTTTAACCCTGTCACGAAAGGGTTAAACAACTTTCCATATTAATGTTATCATCAAATTTGCTTTGTTCTCTTGGTATTCTTTTTTGAAATCTAAACCTAGGTAGACTCAAACTAATTTCTAAACTGTTGAAAACCGCCTCTTATCTTAGTGCATTTTGACAGACAGTGCTAGTTAATGTGTCATAGATAACATTGTGTTTACTCCCATGGAGTTATTTAGGAATAAGTGCTGATTGGCTTAACTGCATGCCTGTCAAAAGCACTGAGACAAGAGGGCAGTCTGCAGAGGCTTAGATACAAGGTAATCACAGAGGTAATATGTGTATTACTATCACAGTTGGTTATGCAAAACTGGGGAATGGGTAATTTTAAGGGATTATCTAGCTTTTTAAACAATAACAATTTTCAAGTAGACTGTCCCTTTAAATGAAATGCTAAAACGTGCACAGCTCATACATATAAAAGCAGTCTAAAGCTTATATATAGTAAATATTATATTAGTGTTTGACACATGCAGAAAGCAAACGAGTATAACTGGAAACATTTTTTTTTTCCTTCCAGGATCTTGCAAAGAACCATGAAATTACAACCCTGAACTCAATTTTTGGCATAATTCAGATTGATAAAAACCTTCATATCATCATATTTAGATACATTGTATATAATTGACCAATGCAATTGACTGCCTTTTCTATTTATTGTTTGTTAAAGGGATAGGAAAGTCAAAATTATACTTCCTTGATTCAGTTAGATCAGGGGTGTCCAAACTTTGCTCTCCAGAGGTTTTGGAACTACATTTCCGATGATGCTCAGCCAGTATTTTATCTAGCTGAGCATCATGGGAAATGTAGTTCCAAAACCTCTGGAGAGCAAAGTTTGGACACCCCTGAGTTAGATCATGTCATTTTTAAGACACTTAAATTCACTTCTATTTTCAAATATGCTACGTTTTCTTATCACTTTTTGGAAAAAGAATGCACACAAATCCTACACTAGTGGGAGCTAGCTGCTGATTGGTGCCTGCACATATTTGTCTCTTGTGATTGGCTAACTAGATGTGTTCAGACAGCTGCCATTAGTGCAATGCTGTTCCTTCAGCAAAGGATAACAAGAGAATGAAGTACATTTAATAGTAGAAGTAAATTGGAAAGTTGATTAAAATTGTATGTTCTATCCAAATCATTAAAGAAAATGTTGGGATTTCCTGTCCTTTTAAGAATGTTCTTAAAGGGACATTAAACCCCAAAAAAATATTTCATGATACAGACAGAGAATACAATTTTAAACAGCATTCCAATTTACTTCTATGTTCTAATTGGCTTTATTCTTTAGATATCCTTTGTTAAAGAAATAGCAATGCACATGGGTGAGCCAATCACATGAGTCAAATATGTGCAGCCACCAGTCAGAAGCTACTGAGCCTATCTAGATATGCTTTTCAGGAAAGACTATCAAGATAATGAAGCAAATTAGATAATAGAAATAAATTAGAAAGTTGTTTAAAATATTATTCTTTATCTGAATCATGAAAGAATACATTTTTAGTTTAATGTCCCTTTTTTAAAGTTATGGTAAACTCTCCCCTTTATAAAAACAGCTCTAGTATGTTAGTGATATTTTAGATGTAGATTAATTCTTCAGTTGTAATGAAGTTGCAATATCACTTACTTTTTAATATAGATATGGAATTAAAATACCTCGCTCTCTGCCAGCCACTTCAAAGACAATTTTTCTGTGAGCTAAAGGTTTGAATTAAACTCCATCTAAAATATCACTAATTTTCCAGATCTGTTTTTTTATAAAGGGGGAATAAGTTTACCATCACTTTAAGTGAATAACCTGTTTATTTGTCATACTGATCAAGGTTTGTCATTTCCAATACAGCTATGGCAGTTCTTATCAGTCAATAGAAATGAATACTGCAGTATGCAATATGTGTGCAATGCTAATTTTGATTTAAAGGGACATAAAAGTGCAAAATGAAAAAGGAATAATGCATTAGATAATTGTATTATTGCAATGTAGCTTGCATATAACTGTGTTAAACCTTTGCCAGTGGGTTAAACACTTAATTAATGTGACAGTAAAGTCAAGCTTAAACTTTCCTTACTCAGATCAGACAGAGCATACAATTTTAAACAACTTCCCAATTTACTTCTATTATTTAATTTGCTTTGTTCTCTTGATGTCCTTTGTTTAAAATCCTACCTAGGTAGGCTTAGGAGCAGCAATGCATACTGGGAGCTAGCTGCTGATTGGTGGCTTCACATATACGTCTTGTCACTGGCTTAACCTGAAGGGTTCATCTAACTCCTAGTAGTGCATTCCTGCTGTTTAAACAAAGGACACCTACAGAATAAGTTAATTGGAATTTTTTTTTTTTTTATTATTTTTTTTTTTTTTTTTTTTTTTAATTTGTACGCTCTATCTGAATAATGAAATAAACTTGGGTGTCATGCTTTTAAATTCAGCTCCAGAGCAGCAGTACCCTGACTGGACCCAGCAAAACAAATATGATGAGCCAATGACAAAAGGCATATCTGTGTAGCCATTAATTACCAGCTAAGTAGTGCATTGCTTCTCCTGAGCCTACATGGTTTTTGAACAAATATATTCAAAACTAAAGTACATTTGATAATAGACAGTAGTGGACCTACTCAACAGAGGGCTCTGGTGCATATTTTATGGGTCCTCCTAAGGTACCTCAGTGGTTAGCAATAGTAGTAATATACATGGAGTTCTCTGTAATGATTTTGAGCAGATAGATCTGCAACCTGCACTTTTAAAAGGCTCCCCTTATTGTACACATTCTGCACACAGCTATGTATAGACTGGCTGCACCAATAGTAGTTCCGCTCGGGGTAATAGAAGTACATTGAAAAGTCTTTTAAATTTGCAATCTTTATCTGGAAGTTTAATTTTGACTTTCCTGCCCATTTAAGTATAAAGCATCCAGTGTGGGAACATGTGTGTCTGTATGCAGCAAATACCAGAATTAATAATGATGGATATTGTGTTGGCACAGATGTTGTCGATGGCAGCTCAGTTCCCATCACTACCTTCCTGAGCAGTCTGACAATGCTGGTGCGTTCTGCCTATAGACAGGTGGTCCTTGTGTGCACAGTAAAAGCCATTGCTGAAATATTTTTAGCTTTTGTTAAAAACATTTTTGGGGCAGATATTCTGAGCATCCTGTATCCCCTGGCGTGGGGGTGACAAACCATGCCATAAACACTCCTTTTTTTTAGTTTGTTGTTGTCAAGAAATGCTGCAGATTAAACTAGATACTGTGAGTAGTTTAAAAAGTAAAAAAAGGGGTACTCCAGCATTCTTTAATTTATTTTTTTGCTCTGATGCAGCTTCCCGCAAGCCCCCCTAACAGGCTAATTCCCTGTCTGAGCTGGTCATTACTCAATGTGTATGTGTGTATATCTATCTATCTATCTATCTATCTATCTATCTATCTATCTATCTATCTATCTATCTATCTATCTCTATCTCACACTAAGAACAATGTACTTCCATGAGTGAGCTGGGGATTGGTGGCTATGCACATATGCCTGTTTGCTTGCCAGATGTGTCCAGCTAGGTCCCATTAGTGCATTGCTGCTCTGGAGTGACTAACTATGCAGGGGTTAAAAACAGCATTATTAATGTACTTGTATATGACACAGCACATTTTCTTTTTCAACTTTGAAGCCTTTTTAAGCAGACCAACTGCATTTGATTAACTGATATTGTTACCACTGCTTAACCCCTTCACTACTGGGACTTTCGGAGAAAACCTTGCCCAAAATACCAGAGACTTTTTAGCATTTTTGCTATCACTCCATTTAAACAGAAATAGAGACTTGATTTTTTTTTTAAATTTATCTGTCAAAACTATATACAGGTATACCCCGCTCATACAGCGGGTTAGGGACCGGAGCCCCGCTGCAAAGTGAAAACCGCCTTAAAGTGAAACAAGGCAGTTTTAGCTTTCTTTTCACTTGCCAGTGTGTTTAAAAACTTAAAAACATGTTTTAACTAACTTATATTAGGTGTGCAATAGTGCTAAGTTTAGTTTAACACTCGCACAGCACAGTATTCAATAAATACTGTACCTGTAAAATAGTTACAATCACTGTAGTAGAATTTGCCAGAGTATAGCACTGAGACACAGATTGCACTGTAATGCTGTAAACAGAGTGAACTAAGCATAATAAAATGGTGCCAGTCACGTTTCTTGCAATCTCACGAAGATTACAGCACTGTTTTAAAATCCTTGGAGGTTGAACTTCAGCTCCACAAAGCGCTGTATTAGCGAAGCGCTGTAAAGTGAGGTATACCTGTATTTGTTTTAAATTGATACTAAACCCAGATTTTTTTTCTTTAATTATTCAGATAGAGTATACAATCTTAATCAACTTTGTAATTTAAATGTAGCCACCAGGTATTTATCTAGGCCAATTTTGGTATATTTCATGCCACCATTTCCCTGCCAAATGCGATCATATAAAAAAAAAACTTAACTTTTTCACAAACTGAGTTTCTCACCGAAATTATTTACATACTGCTTGTGCAATCATGGCACAAATGGTTGTAAAAGCTTCTCTGTGTGATCCCCTTTGTTGAGAAATAGCAGGGGTGTATATGTGTATATGTGTGTGTGTGTGTATGTATATATATATATATATATATATATATATATATATATATATATATATATATATATATATATATATATATATATATATATATATATATATATATATATATATATATATATATAATGTATGTATGTATCTATCTGCATCTGCCATTGTTTTTGGTAATTAAAAAAACGTTAATTGCAGCTGCGCACCACACTTCTGAAATTTTCTGCAGTGAAGGGGTTAATCAAGTAGCTTGTAAGTTTCATTTTAGCTGAAGTGTAGAGATTACACTTCCACACCCCCACTGATCACCCCATCTTAGGTACTGGCAGACAGTCTGCCAATATGAAAATGTAAGGCTTTTTTATTAATAATAATAATTTTTATATTTTAAGCACTGTAGTATTCCTCCCCCCTCTAACTAGTGCTGCTATCTTAGGTACTGGCAGCTGTTTGCCAGTATCTATAACATACCCTTTTTTTTTTTTTTTGTTGTTGTCATTTAAAAAAATAAATATATATATATATATATATCTATCAAAGAAAGGAAATCCAGCGAACCATCTTGAAATCAAACTTCTTCTTTATTAGACATCGGGTACAAAAAATCCACACTTCAACATAAAATAGAAATAGCTTGTGTCTCCAGATTAAGCCGTAGCCGGTCTTGCGCGTTTCGGATTAGAAATGCCTTAATCATAGACCATGATGGTCTATGATTAAGGCATTTCTAATCCGAAACGCGCAAGACCGGCTACGGCTTAATCTGGAGACACAAGCTATTTCTATTTTATGTTGAAGTGTGGATTTTTTGTACCTGATGTCTAATAAAGAAGAAGTTTGATTTCAAGATGGTTCGCTGGATTTCCTTTCTTTGATGTTTGATTCCCCCGTTCCGGCTGGAGCCATTCTTGGAGGTGCGCGGTCAGTGAATACGCATAGCGTCTGACGTCATCACAGGAGGACACGGGAAGGAGGCACACCACGCACCGCGAACGGAGATCGGAGCCGCTCTAGGTGGCATCCCTGAGGAGTAAGGGATACAGCTGATTGGAGATCAGAGCCGCGGTTGGTGGCGTCCCTGAGGAGGCAGGGATACAGCCGATACACAACTGGGCAAACGAAGGCGGACTAGAAGCAATGGACGTGGTATAGGTGAGGACGCTGTTATACTGTCCATAAGATTTATTCAGTCCCTATAGCCTGAGTGTTTGCCGGCCTAAGTGGAAAAGGTGGTGCTGGTGATGCAGTAATACCCGGTGTAACGTCCTTAATAATAAATTCTGTGACAGAGGATACTGTGGCTTGGAGCCCTCGAGCAGTGGATTGACTTTTGCTTAAGTTTGTTTCTAAAATATATATATATATATATATATATATATATATATATGGGTGTGTGTGTATATCTATCTCTCTATCATCTCTCCATCTCTCATCTCTATCCTCCTTTTTTTTTTTTTTTTTTTTTTTTTTTTTTTTTTTCCTGTAGTGGTCCCCCACAACTAAATTTATTTCTGTAGTGTAGCTCCTAAAGTTCCCATCCCTCCCTCTCAATTTTTTATTTTCTCCATTCCACTTCCGACGCCTCCCTTCTCTGCTTAGCCGTCCACCCACCTTCCAGATTCCCTCCCGCTGGCACCAGCAGATTGTTACACACAATGACACTTTCTGTGTCACTGTGTGTAACAATCTGGCATCTTCCTTTGTCAATCGTGCTCCGATTCCATTTGCTGGCAGATGCCTGGAGCTCAGGAACTCCAGCTCTCGGGTGTAACTTAAGAGCAGAAACTGCTGGAGCTTCCTGAAGTTACGATGTGTGTGTGTGTATATATACGCTGTGCGGTATGGTAAGCAAAGTACCGCATAAGGTGTATATATATACGTCCGATTGGGTGAGGGGGATAAAGCAAAAAATTAAAAAGCTTATGTGTGTGTATATCTATACTTCTGTGTAGATGTATATGTGAATACATAAAAGTGTAGGGTGTTTTGAATATTTATCTGCCTGTAAGACAGAAGAACTCTTGTGTGGTTGAGAATCTTACACTGTGTTTATATAATATTTAAATTACCCCTTCATGCCCAGTGCAAGTGTTTAACATCGGAACAAAGTTCCAATGTAAACACTTGCTTATTAAATTGCACAATAGTCGATGCTATTACTTGATTTCAAGGCCAGGATGGGATCATTAGGGACTGTCTATGATGTTTGGCACCCCCCAGTCCTATTATCCTTTTGAAGTGATGGTAAATTTCAGGCTATAAGAAAGTTGCAATGAAATATATTAGTTTGCAAGTAAAACCACATAATTTTTTATTTTTTTATGTATGTGTATGTATGTGTGTGTATGTATATGTATGTGTATATATATATATATTTTCTTCTACAAGATACGACGAGTCCACGGATTCATCCTTACTTGTGGGATATTATCCTCCTGCTAACAGGAAGTGGCAAAGAGCACCACAGCAGAGCTGTATATATATATATATATATATATATAGCTCCTCCCATCTCTCCACCCCCAGTCATTCTCTTTGCCTATACTAATAATAGGAAGAGGTAAAGTGAAAGAGGTGTTAAAATGATAGTTTTTAGTTTCTTCAATCAAGAAGTTATTTTATTTTAAATGGTACCGGTGAGTACTATTTTCCTCAGGCAGCATATGGAAGAAGATTTCTGCCCTGAGGTTGATGATCTTAGCAGTTGTCACTAAGATCCATGTGGGTTCCCACAGAATGGCTGAGGAATGATAGAGAAATCTTCAGTGTGGGGAACATTTTCATGCTTCAAGCATTGAGGTATGTTCAGTCATTTATTTCTGAGGAGACTGTAATATATCAGAACTGGCTGACATGGTTCCCAAAGAGGGAAGGGGTAAGCAGTAATCCTATAGACATAAGAGAGGGTATTACTGAAATCCTGTGTATTTATTTTTTATCAGGGCTAAATGCAGCAAGAAATTATGGCAGCATGTTTAAGACACTGGGGCAGCTTAACTGTTTTTATTGCAAAACTTTTATATAGCTGGTTGTTGTACTTTGGGGGTTCACATGGCGTTAATCAGACATTTTATGAATGTTTATACCACATGGCTAGTTTTACACCGCTTTACATTCAGTTGTTTTAGGCTGAGAGTACATTGTACATGATGGGCGGGGCCTAATTTTCGCGCCTCAGATGCACAGATAGTTTGTCAAATAAGGACAGCAAGCTTCAGCTTTGTTTGGGCCCAAACTGAGTGATTGTCTACCGGAGTGATATTGATCAGTTTGTCAGATCCCTGGGGGCAGGTAGGCACCACGGCAGAGCTGTGGCGAGGTGCAGGGGTTTGTTTAAGTGTTTTTATTAACGGTTCTGTGTTAACTTAATCAGTTAGGTGGTTTAATTTGCCCTTGCTTGTGGTGCAATATCCGACTGCAATATAGGATAGGAATACCTTAAAATTAAACGCTGGTTATCATTTTCAAGCAGCTTTGGAAAAATTGTGCGCTTTTTTTTTTTTTATTCCTAAAGGCGCAGTACTCGTTTTTCAAAAGTTTTGTTTTACTCAATAAAGTGTTTTCACGACCTTTGTGGTTATTACTAGCCTGTTCAACATGTCTGACATTGAGGAAAGTCAATGCTCTATGTGTTTAGAAGCCATTGTGGAACCCCCTCTTACATTGTGTCCTTCTTGTACTGAAAGGGCCTTACACTGTAAAGAACATATTTTAGGTGATAAAAGTATGTCTAAGGATGGTTCTCAGTCTGAAGAGAATCCGGATATGCCATCCAATTCTCCACAAGTGTCACAACCTTTAACGCCCACTCAAGCGACGCCAAGTACTTCTAGTGCGTCTAATTCTTTTACTCTGCAAGATATGACTGCAGTTATGTCTACTACCCTTACAGAGGTATTATCTAAACTGCCAGTTTTTCAGGGTAAACGCAGTAGACCAGGTATTAAGGTAAATACTGAACCCTCTGAGGCCTTATTGGCCTTTTCCGATGTACCCTCACAGTGTTCTGATTTGGGGGTCGGGGAATTGCTGTCTGAGGGGGAACTTTCAGACTCAGGAAATGTGTTGCCCCAGACAGATTCAGACGTGATGTCCTTTAAATTTAGGCTTGAACACCTCCGCCTGTTACTTCGGAAGGTTTTAGCGACTCTGGATGATTGTGACCCTATTGTGATACTACCAGAGAAATTGTGAAAGATGGACATATATCTAGAGGTGCCTACTTACACTGATGTTTTTCCAGTTCCCAAAATAATTTTGGATATTGTTACAAAGGAATGGGATAGACCAGGTATACCGTTCTCTACCCCTCCTAATTTTAAGAAAATGTTTCCCATATCTGACACCATTCGGGATTCTTGGCAAACGGTCCCTAAGGTGGAGGGAGGTATTTCTACACTGGCTAAGCGTACAACTATACCTATTGAAGACAGTTGTGCTTTCAAAGACCGTATGGATAAAAAGTTAGAGGGTCTTCTAAAGAAATTATTTATTCATCAGGGGTTTCTTTTACAACCTATAGCTTGCATTGTTCCAGTTACTACTGCAGCAGCTTTTTGGTTTGATGCTCTAGAAGAGTCTCTTAAGGTTGAGACCCCATTAGATGACATTTTGGATAGAATTAAGGCTGTCAAGCTAGCTAATTCTTTTATTACTGATGCCGCTTTTCAAATGGCTAAATTAGCGGCGAAAAATGCAGGTTTTGCCATCTTAGAGCGTTATGGCTCAAATCTTGGTCTGCTGATGTCATCAAAATCTAAGCTTTTAGCTATTCCTTTTAAGGGTAAGACCCTATTCGGGCCTGAATTGAAGGAAATCATTTCTTACATTACATGGAGGTAAAGGTCATTCTCTGCCTCAGGATAAGTCTGTTAAGATGAGGGGTAAACAAAATAATTTTCGTTCCTTTCGAAACTTTAAAGGAGGACCCTCTGCTTCATCTTCCTCCACAAAGCAGGAAGGGAATTTTGCTCAATCCAAGTCAGTCTGGAGACCTAACCAGGCCTGGAATAAAAATAAACAAGCTAAGAAGCCCACTGCTTTTACCAAGACAGCATGAAGGGGCAGCCCCCGATCTGGGACCGGATTTAGTAGGGGGCAGACTTTCTCTCTTTGCTCAGGCTTGGGCAAGGGATGTTCAGGATCCTTGGGCATTGGAAATTGTGACCCAGGGATATCGGCTGGAATTCAAAGATTTGCTCCCAAGAGGGAGATTTCATATTTCATGTTTGTCTGTAGACCAGACAAAAAGAGAGGCGTTCTTACGCTGTGTAAAAGACCTCTATACCATGGGAGTAATTTGCCCAGTTCCAAAACTAGGACAGGGGTTTTACTCAAATCTGTTCGTCGTTCCCAAAAAAGATGGAACTTTCAGACCGATTTTTAGATCTCAAATGTCTAAACAAATTTCTCAGAGTCCCATCGTTCAAGATGGAGACTTTACGAACAATTTTACCAATGATCCGGGAGGGTCAATATATGACCACCATGGACCTGAGGGATGCGTATCTTCACATTCCTCTCCACAAGGATCATCATCAGTTTCTAAGGTTTGCCTTTCTGGATGAACATTATCAGTTTGTGGCCCTTCCTTTCGGGTTGGCCACAGCTCCCAGAATCTTCACAAATGTGCTAGGGTCCCTTCTAGCGGTTCTCAGACCGCGGGGCATAGTAGTGGCACCCTATCTGGACGATATTTTGATCCATGCGTCAACTTATCATCTGACCAAATCTCACACGGACATTGCGTTGGAATTTCTAAGAACTCACGGTTGGAAAGTGAATGTAGGAAAGAGTTCACTCATTCCACTAACGAGTTCCATTCTTGGGAACTCTGATAGACTTGGTAGAGATGAAAATATTTCTGACGGAGGTCAGAAAATCAAAGATTCGAAATACTTGCCGAGCACTTCAGTCCATTCCTCGGCCTTCAGTGGCTCAGTGTATGGAGGTCATTGGATTAATGGTAGTGGCAATGGACATAGTTCCGTTTGCTCGCTTTCATCTCAGACCACTGCAGCTGTGCATGCTCAGACAGTGGAATGGGGATTATGCAAATATATCTCCTCAGATAAATCTGGATCAAGAGACCAAAGACTCTCTTCTTTGGTGGTTGTCACAGGATCATCTGTCCCAGGGAATGTGCTTCTGCAGGCCAGCATGGGTAATAGTGACGACTGATGCCAGTCTCTTGGGCTGGAGTGCAGTCTGGAATTCCCTGAAGGCTCAGGGTGTTTGGACTCAAGTGGAGTCTCTTCTGCCAATCAATATTCTCGAACTGAGAGCAATATTCAATGCGCTTCAGACATGGCCTCAATTGGCTTTGGCCAAATTCATAAGATTCCAGTCGGACAATATCACGACTGTAGCATATATCCATCATCAAGGGGGAACAAGGAGTTCTCTAGCGATGATAGAGGTTTCAAAGATAATCCGATGGGCGGAGGCTCACTCTTGCCATCTATCAGCAATATATATCCCAGGAGTAGAGAACTGGGAAGCGGATTTTCTGAGTCGTCAGACTTTTCATCCGGGGGAGTGGCAACTCCATCCGGAGGTGTTTGCATTATTGATTCATCAATGGGGCACACCAGAATTGGATCTGATGGCATCTCGTCAGAATGCCAAACTTCCTCGTTACGGGTCCAGGTCAAGGGATCCCCAAGCTGTACTGATAGATGCTCTAGCAGTACCTTGGTCGTTCAACTTATGTTTTTCCACAATTTCCTCTCCTGCCTCGGGTGATTGCAAGAATCAAACAGGAAAGAGCTTCGGTAATTCTAATAGCGCCTGCATGGCCACGCAGGACTTGGTATGCGGATCTAGTGGACATGTCCTCTCTGTCACCGTGGAAACTTCCATTGAGACGGGACCTTCTAATTCAAGGTCCATTCCAACATCCAAATCTAAATTCTCTGCAGCTGACTGCCTGGAGATTGAACGCTTGATTTTATCTAAGTGGGGATTCGGTCATTGATACTTTGATTCAAGCTCGAAAGCCTGTCACTAGAAAGATTTACCATAAGATATGGCGTAAATATCTTTTATTGGTGCGAATCCAAGGGCTATTCATGGAGTAGGGTTAGGATTCCTAGGATTTTGTCCTTTCTCCAAAAGGGATTATCAGCTAGTTCCTTAAAGGGACAAATTTCTGCTTTGTCAATTTTACTACACAAGCGTCTGGCAGATGTCCCAGACGTTCAGTCTTTTTGTCAGGCTTTAATCAGAATCAAGCCTGTGTTTAAACCTATTGCTCCGCCATGGAGTTTGAATTTAGTTCTCAATGTTCTTCAAGGGGTTCCGTTTGAACCCATGCATTCCATAGATAATAATAAGCTTTTATCTTGGAAAGTTTTGTTTTTAGTTGCTATCTCTTCTGCTCGAAGAGTTTCTGAGCTTTCTGCGTTACAATGTGATTCGCCTTATCTTATATTCCATTCTGATAAGGTGGTTTTGCGTACTAAACCTGGATTCCTTCCTAAGGTTGTTTCAAATAAGAATATTAATCAGGAAATTGTTGTTCCTTCCTTGTGTCCTAATCCTTTGTCTAAGAAGGAACGTCTGTTACATAACTTGGATGTGGTTCGTGCCTTGAAGTTTTACTTACAAGCGACCAAGGATTTCCGTCAAACATCTTCCCTATTAATTGTTTATTCTGGAAAGCGTAGGGGTCAAAAAGCTACGGCTACCTCTTTCTTTTTGGCTGAAAAGCATCATCCGTCTAGCATACGAGACTGCTGGACAGCAGCCTCCTGAAAAAATTACGTCTCATTCTACTAGAGCGGTGGCTTCCACATGGGCTTTTAAAAATGATGCTTCTGTTGAACAGATTTGTAAGGCTGCGACTTGGTCCTCCCTTCATACTTTTTCCAAATTTGATACTTTTGCTTCTTCAGAGGCTATTTTTGGGAGAAAGGTTCTTCAAGCAGTGGTGCCTTTCATTTAGGTATCTGTCTTGTCCCTCCCGTTCATCTGTGTCCTGTTGCTTTGGTATTGTATCCCACAAGTAAGGATGAATCTGTGGACTCATCGTATCTTGTAGAAGAAAAGGAAATTTTATGCTTACCGGATAAATTGTTTTCTTCTACGATACGACGAGTACACGGCCCGACCTGTCTTTTTAAGACAGAATTTATTTTATTTTCAAAACTTCAGTCACCTCTGCACCTTTTAGCTTTTCCTTTCTCTTCCTATACCTTCGGTTGAATGACTGGGGGTGGAGAGAAGGGAGGAGCTATATATACAGCTCTGCTGTGGTGCTCTTTGCCACTTCCTGTTAGCAGGAGGATAATATCCCACAAGTAAGAATGAATCTGTGGACTCGTCGTATTTTAGAAGAAATCCAATTTATCAAGTAAGCATAAATTTCCTTTTTACTCTTTTGGCTAGGCTGTGATGTATAGAGCAGTCAAATCCACTCCCTACATAGGCTTTCTAAGGGCTTTAAAGGAGCCAGACTTCAAGATTGTCAAATGACACACATGCTGATTGGATGTTCACTAGAATTGTCATTTAAAAACAACAAAAAACATTGCAATAGAAGCATTACTTTATGCACTCATGTAACCCTTTAACAGATGGATTAAAAACAGAGAAGGTACACAATTTTTTTTTTTTTTTTATGGCAAAGATTAAATATGTGACACTTGATTAGTTTAGGTTTACCATCACTTTAAAGCAGGAGGCTGCAGGACGCCAAATAACATAGTTCCGTGACGTCCCAAGGGCGTTAAATTAGTGTCCTTTTTTTTATTTCTATAAAAAGGTTTACTTCATAGCAGAATCAAAGGTTTCCTTAAAGTAAATTGTTTCCAAAGGTTTACACCTGCGATTTATTAATAGGTTTTTGCAAGCATGAAACAGGCTTTGATAATTTACTAATCTATAGGGAATGATCATTTGTAGAGCAATATTGTACGTATCCTTTTGGGTGTTCTACACTGTTAACCCCTTAAAGGGACAGTACACTGTAAAATTGTTTTTATATGAATGTATTTTCAATGACTTGTTATACCAGCTGCAGAGTATAAAATTTATGAGAAATTGCATTTTCAGGTTTATTTGTGTATAAAGTAGCTGGTTTTGTGCTTTTAACCACAGCCTTTTACAATGGGTTGAGCTTCAGGTAATATCAGATCTCATTATGTTATCATTTTATGTACACACGCTTGCTTCCTTATCTTATATTTGTCTAGAAAACCAAAGCTCAATACTTAGAGAGAACAATGGAAAATTATTATTTTATTACTTAAAGGGACATGCCACTCACATTTTTTCTTTTATGATTTAGAAAGAGAAAGCAATTTTAAACATCTTTCTAATTTACTTATATTATCTAATTTGTTTTATTCTCTTGATATTCTTTGATGAAAAGCATATCTAGATATGCTCACTAGCTGCTGATTGGTTGCTGCACATAGAAGCCTCGTGTGATTGGCTCACCATGTGCATTGCTTTTTCTTCAACTAAGGATATCTAAAAAAATAAGCAAAATAAATAATGGAAGTAAATTTTAATGTTGTTTAAATTTCTATTCTCTATCTGAATCATGAAAGAAAAAGATTTTGGGTTTAGTGGCCCTTTAACTATTATGCTGCTTCCCCCCCCCCCACTGAGAGTTTAATCCCTTCTGATGGCTGTCTTTACTTAGGCTATTCAATAGAACATACTTCAGTATAGGTTGGGATACCACAGGCTAAATCAGCTATTTCAAAGGCCAAAATAGCAGTAAAGGAGCTACTTGTAAACAATTTAAAACACTCCAGCAGGTAAAATGAATAATTGGGAACAGTTTAAAGGGGAGAACATTTTTAGGTGAACTGGGAATTTTAGAAAAAAAAACTCACCCAAAGTACCACAGACATTTTATTAGCATTTTTGCTAATAAACAGAAATCTATTTTTTATTTTTATTTTTTTAAATTTACTTTTCAAAACCATTTTTTTTATTTTTTTTGTGTGGACAATCCAAGGTGTTGATCTAAGCCCATTCTGGTATATTTCATGCCACTGTTTCGCCACCAAAATATAACAAAAAGTTAACTTTTACACAAACTTTGGGTATCTCACTGAAATTATTTACACACTGCTGCAGTCATGAAAAAAAAATGGTTGTAAAAGCTTCCCTGGGTTCCCTTTGTTCATAAACAGCACACATTTATGGCTTTGCCATTGCTTTTGGCAATTAAAAAGCCATTAATTGCAGCTGCGCACCACACTTCTGAAACTTTAATCAGGTAGCCTGTAAGGTTAATTTTAGCTGAAGTGTAGAGATTACCCTACCACCCCCCCTGATCCCTCCCCCCCCCCCCTCACTGGTCACCCCCATCTTAGGTACTGGCAGACAGTCTGCCAGTATGCAGTTTAGGGATAGTATTATATTTTTTTTAAAGGGATATGAATCTTAAAAAAAAAATGTCTTTAATGATTCAGATAGAGCATGCCATTTTAAACTTTTCTAATTTACGTCTATTATCAATTTTTCTTTGTTCTTTTGTTGAAAATCAGGGGAGCACTGTATGGTAGCATCTTTATTGAAGCACCTTTTGATTTTATTACAGCACTCAGTCTTTTAGGGTATGAGTTTTTCAGCATGGCACATCTTGATTTGGCAAGATTTGCCCACTCTTCTTTGCAAAAACACTCTAAATCTGTCAGATTGCAAGGGCATCTCCTGTGCACAGCCCTCTTCAGATCACCCCACAGATTTTCTATTGGATTCAGCTCTGGCTGGGCCATTCCAAAACTGTAATCTTCTGGTGAAGCCATTCCTTTGTTGATTTGGATGTATGTTTTGGGTCGTTGTCATGCTAAAAGATGAAGTTCCTCTTCATGTTCAGCTTTCTAGCAGAAGCCTGAAGGTTTTGTGCCAATATTGTCTGGTATTTGGAACTGTTCATAATTCCCTCTACTTTGAATAAGGCCCCAGTTCTAGCTGAAGAAAAACAGCCCCAAAGCATGATGCTGCCACCACCATGCTTCACTGTGGGTATGGTGTTGTTTTTGCGCCAAACATATATCTTTTGGAATTGTTGCCAAAAAGTTCAACCTTGGTTTCATCATACCAGAACACCTTTTCTCACATGCTTTTGGGAGACTTCAAATGTGTTTTTGCTAAATTTAGCTGGGCTTGGGTGTTTTTCTTCGTAAGAAAAGGCTTCCATCTTGCCGTCTACCCCAAAGCCCAAACATATGAAGAATACGGGAGATTGTTGTCACATGTACCACACAGCCAGTACTTGCAAGATATTCCTGCAGCTCCTTTAATGGTGCTGCAGGCCTCTTGGTAGACTCCAGACCAGTTTTCTTCTCATCTTTTCATCAATTTTGGAGGGACATCTAGTTCTTGGTAATGTCATTGTTGTGCCATATTTTCTTCACTTGATGATGACTGTCTTCACTGTGTTCCATGGTATATCTAATGCCTTGGAAATTCTTTTTGTACCCTTCTCCTGACTGATACCTTTTAACAATGAGATCCCTCTGATGCTTTGGAAGCTCTCTGCGGACCATGGCTATTGTGTAGGACGCGACTAAGAAAATGTTAGGAAAGACCTACTAGAGCAGCTGAACTTTATTTTTATTTTATTTCCTATGACTAAGCGCCACTAGGGGGCGCAAGACGCGTCAGGATTGCTGTCCTTGTCTACCTGCATTAACATGCCGTTTTTACCTTTACTCTAATAAAGATTTTTCTGCTTTTATACTTTGAACTTTGCCCCTGAATGCTCAGAATTTCGCTTTTTTTGGAACTTTATTTGGGGTTAATCAGAGGCACTTTAAATTATGGCAGCTGTGTGATCACTCTTATTTAACATGGTTTTGAATGTGATTGCTTAATTCTGAACACGGCTACATCCCCAGTTATAAGAGGGTGTGCACACTTATGCAACCACATTATTTTAGGTTTTTTTTGTTTACTTCCCTTCACCTTAAAGATTTCAGTTTGTTTTTCAATTGAGTTGTGTAGTTTATAGGTCACATTAAAGGTGGAAAAAGTTCTGAAATGATTTCTTTGTCTCATTTTTTTACATCACAGAAACCTGACATTTTAACAGGGGGGTGTAGACTTTTTATATCCACCGTGTGTGTGTGTGTGTGTGTATGTATATTAGATGATGCCATCTTTATAAAAAATAAATAAAATAAAAACTTGTTTAGTGTCACTGTGTGCATTGGCGATCTGCCATCATATAAAGGGAGCACGATTAGCGCTCCCTTACCCAATGAAAGCAGATGCCTTCTACTTCTGGCTGAGATCTTACCATATATGTGTTATATAGTTGTGCTCATAAGTTTATATACCCTGGCAGAATTTATGATTTCTTGGCCTTTTTTCAGAGAATATGAATGATAACACAAAAAAAGTCTTTCACTCATGGTTAGTGTTTGGCTGAAGCCATTTATTATAAATCAACTGTGTTTACTCTTTTTAAATCATAATGACAACAGAAACTACCCAAATGCCTATTCCCCCCCCCCCTGTTTTGACATGGGAGAATTTGGCACTTTGACAGTTAATTCTGTCTAAATATACAATCAGCCTTCTAGGTTAACGGTTTATTGTATGGCAGTTTTGCAGGCGCTGGAAATGTTTGGCTCAGTTTATTATGTTTTCACTTTGGTGTACATGGTTTTTTGTTTGTGTATTAATGGCTACCGGGAGGTTTGTTAGGTCATGCCCACAATAGGTGGGCTTATCTGAGATAGCAAGGCGCCATTTTAGCTGTTTCCTGTTCCTGGATGTTGCAGCTCTGTTGCATAGCTCCTCAGAGGTGGTTCAGCGTTCTCTCCGGTGAGGCTGTATGGGGGTCCGGATCATTTTCTGACTTTGTTTACGGCAGCAAGGAGATCAGGTAGGCACCTCAGCGGAGCTTGCTGAGGAGTGGAGGTTGCCTATTTTTTTTTTTTTTGTGGGGCTGCTGCTCTGTTTATATTTAAGTTTCTGTCTGAATTTCAGGGACTAACATCTGTCTCATTTTGCATTCATTTTGTGAAAGATTGTTGCTGCAAGATTTATTGTGCAGTTTATTTAAGGATTTAAAAAAAAAAAAAAAAAAAAAACTTTTTAAAATTTAAAGGGACAGTAACGTGTTTTTTTTTTTTTTTTTTTTTTTTTCCCAATTAAAATTCTGATTTAGATTTTTTTTTTATTGATTAAGGTTTTTTCTTTTGGAATAAGATGGACCAAGAGGCCCTGCAAGCTGTTGCTTGTTCTCTATGTTTAAATACTAACGTTGAGCCTACTATCCCTTTTTGTTCCTCTTGTATTGAGAGAACATTACATTACAAGGATAGACTTTTTGATTCTGAGCCTTCATTGTCTAGGGCGGATGTTGTTCAGGAGTCTCCTGTTCAGGCTAATCCTCGGCTTTCTCCTCATACGTCCCAATCTTCTGCAGTGCCCTGTGTTTTGTCTCAGGTTGTTTTTTCCCTGCAGGATATGGCTACCCATATATCCTCGGCAGTATCTGAGGCTTTGTCTGCTTTTCCTATGTTGCAGGGGAAGTGCAAGAGGAAGTATACGGTTTCTGATTCTGTTGCAATTGTGTCTAGTGTTTCTTCTCATAAGTCTGAGGAGGAAGATCCTTCAGTAGCATCTGAGGGTGAGATCTCGGATTCTGAGAGTGTAAATCCTTCTTCTGAACCTGAGGTTGTTACCTTTTAGGTTTAAGCTAGAGCACCTCCGTTTGTTACTCAAGGAGGTTTTGGCTACCTTGGATGACTCAGAGGCGTCAGTCATGGTTATTCCTAAGAAATCTAGTAAACGTAATAAGTTTTTCGATGTCCCTTCCTCAGAAGTTTTTCCTATACCAGATCATGTTTCAGATATTATTGCACGAGAATGGGAGAAGCCTGGGATTGCTTTTTCCCCTTCTCCAATTTTTAGGAAGAAGTTTCCTATTGCTGATTCTATTAAGGAATCTTGGCAGATGGTTCCTAAGGTGGAGGGAGCAATTTCCACTCTGACCAAGAGGACCACTATTCCTATTGAGGGCAGCTATTCCTTTAGAGATCCTATGGATAAGAAGTTGGAAGCTCTGCTTAAAAAGATTTATGTTCACCAGGGGTATCAGTGGCATATGTGTTCCCTCCGTTTGCGCTTCTTCCTCTGGTCATTGCTCCGGTCAAACAAGGGCATTGGTGATTCTCATTGCTCTGGCGTGGCCTCGCAGAATCTGGTTTGCAGATCTGGTGGAGAGGTCTTCCCTTCCTCCTTGGTGCCTTCCATTAAGGAAGGACCTTCTTCTGCAGGGTCCCTTCCTTCATCCAAATCTTGTTTCTCTGAAGCTGATTGCTTGGAGATTGAAAGCATGATTCTTTCTAAACGTGGTTTTTCTGAATCCGTCAATGAGACTATGATTCAGGCTTGTAAGCCTTTGATTAGGAAGATTTATTATAAGATTTGGCGTAAATATTTGTATTGGTGTGAATCCAAAGTCTACTCGTGGAGTAGAGTTAGGATTTTGTCTTTTCTCCAGGAGGGTTTGGAGAAAGGTATATCTGCTAGTACCCTGAAGGGTCAAATTTCTGCTTTATCTATTTTATTGCACAAGTGCCTGGCGGATGTGCCAGATGTTCATTCTTTTTGTCAGGCCTGTGTTTAAGTTTACTACTCCATCTTGGAGTCTTAATTTGGTACTTAGAGTCCTTCAAGAGGCTCCATTTAAACCTATGCATTCTTTGGATATTAAGATGTATCTTGGAAGGTTTTGTTTCTGGTTGCTATTTCTTCGGCTCAAAGAGTTTTGGAGCTTTCAGCCTTAGAGTATGAATCGCCTTTTCTTATTTTTCACTCTGATAAGTTTTTAGTTCTGCGTACTACCTTGGGTTTTATTCCCAAGGTTGTTTCTGATAAGAATATTAATAAAGAGATTGATGTTCCTTCTTTGTGTCCTAATCCTTCTTCTCATAAGTTGTGTTGCACAACCTGGATGTGGTTTGTGCATTGAAATATTATTTGCAGACGACCAAGGATTTTTGCCAGACTTCTGCTTTATTTGTTTTTTTCTGGGAAGTGTAAGAAAGCTACGGCTACTTCTTTCTTGTTGGTTGAGGAGTGTTATTCGCTTGGCATATGAGACTGCTGGGCAGCAGCTTCCTGAGAGAATCATGGCTCATTCCACAAGGGCTGTTTCATCTTCTTGGGCTTTCAAAAATTGAGTTTCTGTAGATCAGCTTTGCAAGGCTGCGACTTGGTCATCTTTGCATACTTTTTCTAAATTTTACAAATTTGATACTTTTGCTTCAGCAGAGGCTTTTTTTGGGAAACAGGTTCTTCAAGCAGTGGTGCCTTTTGTTTAGGTTAACTGTCTTGCCCCTGCCTTATCATCCGTGTCCTCTAGCTTGGGTTTTGGTTCCCAACAGTAATTAAGATGATCCGTGGACTCACCGTGTCATTAGAAAGAAAACATAATTTATTCTTACCTGATACATTTCTTTCTTAACACGGTGAGTCCACGGCCCGCACTGTTTTTCAGACAGTTTGCTTTTTTATAAACTTCAGGCACCTCTGCACCTTAGATTACTTCCTTTCTCCTTTCCCTTTGGTCGAATGACTGGGGATTGTGGGTAGGGGGAGTGGTATTTAACAGCTTTTGCTGTGATGCTTTTTGCCGCCTCCTGCTGGTTAGGAGTGATATTCCCAACAGTAATTTAGGTGATCCGTGGACTCACCGTGTCAGTAAAAAAACAACTGAATTTATTCTCACCTGATAAATTTATTTATTTCTTGACTATTAATACATTGAGTTAATCTTACAACATTAAGGAAGGTGTCAGCAGAGGGTGAGGCTTGCAAGGTAATTTAGAGTGCACCCTTTTACTGTTAGTATTTTACTATTTCCTTGTTATCTAAAACGTAAACCTCGGGGCATACAGTTAAAACTGGTTTATCCACATATTTTGTTCACAGAACAAGTATATTGATATATATTCAAGCTTTGTTCCTTTTTGTCTGTTTCAATTACTAACAGATACAGGACTCTGCCTTGTATACATGATTGTAATTTGTAATACTTTTATAACCTACTTTGTTTGCTTTTAATTATTCCGGCTAATTACAGGAGTTTGAGTCTCCTTGGTAGCTGGCGACCTTTCCCCGTTAACCTGTTACTGCAGCAGCTCACCTCTGGTACAACACATAGCTGATCTGGTAAATGGTCTTTTCTTTTCCTTTTTTTTTTTTTAAAGACTACATTTAAATGTAATATGTGAACATGGACCGGGTAGGGAAATTAGTATAGAGAAAAAGAGGCTAATATAACTGTAGTCTAAATCAGTGACTGACAACTGCTTAACACTTGGGGGCCACAGAGTAATATAATAGTAGTCATCCTGTGTGTAACTGTTGGGGGGGCATTGCAATAATAACCCAGCCTTAGCTTTAATCTCTTTTTTTTTTTTTTTTTTTTTAATTTATTTATTTA